>NC_092559.1:30340685-30555528 GCF_037038585.1 Patagioenas fasciata
TCACGTATCAAAGATGGGTTAGAACGCATAGATAATCAAGCCTGGCTTGTCCAAAAAGAAAAAAGGAGGAACTGTGGAGAGTTTTTGGAAGAAAGAGGACATGGGCTGTGTGCTGTGAACAAGCCAGAGTTTGATGTGGCTGTGGTGCAGGCTAGGACCTACACGGAAGGTTTTTCTGGAGACACCAAAGACAGAACGGAAGTAAACAGAAGCTGGTCTATCCTCGACCCAGGCTGCAGGAGGGGCGCTGTCGTCACTGCGCATGAACAGTTCGTGGACAGTGACCTGCAGCTAATCACCATAGCGGGGGGGGGGAAGAGTGACTGCAGAGAGTAATCAATCATAGCCTGCACTTGCCACGTGACCACTGGGTAAAGACTATATAAGGGTTTCAAAAACGTGCACTGGCAGACATTGATATTCAGTGTTGTTAAAGGTTCATTAAAGGGCATTGATGTTAAACTCATATTGAGCCCGATTCTTTGTCTTCGCCAGTCCGCCCGTCGCACTCAAAGAGTTCTACAAGTTTTTCATTCTCCAACATAAGGATAGATTGGATTTGTTGGTGGCCTGATCTCAAGGTACCTTTATAGTAGATGGATCACAGTATGTATCACAGTATGTTTGGGATTGGAAGGGACCTCAAAAGATCATCTAGTCCAATCCCCCTGCTGGAGCAGGAACGCCTACGTGAGATCACACAGGAACATGTCCAGGCGGGTTTTGAATGTCTCCAGAGTAGGAGACTCCACAACCTCCCTGGGCAGCCTGTTCCAGGGCTCTGTCACCCTCACTGAGAAGTTTTTTTCTCAAATTTAAGTGGAACCTCTTGTGTTCCAGCTTGATTCCATTATCCCTTGTCCTATCATTGTTTGCCACTGAGAAGAGCCTGGCTCCATCCTCATGGCACTCACCCTTTATATATTTATAAACATTAATGAGGTCACCCCTCAGTCTCCTCTTCTCCAAACTAAAGAGACCCAGCTCCCTCAGCCTTTCTTCATAAGGGAGGTGCTCCACTCCCTTAATCATCTTTGTTGCCCTACGCTGGACCCTCTCCAGCAGTTCCCTGTCCTTCTTGAACTGAGGGGCCCAGAACTGGACACAATATTCCAGATGGGGTCTCACCAGGGCGGAGTAGAGGGGAAGGAGAACCTCTCTCGATCTACTGACCACCCCCCTTGTAATACACCCGAGGATGCCATTGGCCTTCCTGGCCACAAGGGCACAGTGCTGGCTCATGGTCATCCTGTTGTCCACCAGGACCCCCAGGTCCCTTTCCCCTACACTGCTCTCTAATCGGTCGTTCCCCAACTTATACTGGAACCTGGGATTCTTCCTGCCCAGATGCAGGACTCTACACTTTCCCTTGTTAAATTTCATCAGGTTATTCCCCGCCCAACTCTCCAGCCTGTCCAGGTCCCGCTGGATGGCAGCACAGCCTTCTGGCGTGTCAGCCACTCCTCCCAGCTTAGTGTCATCAGCAAACTTGCTGATAGTACACTCCATTCCCTCGTCCAAATCGTTAATGAATATATTGAATAATATTGGCCCCAGTACTGACCCCTGAGGCACTCCACTAGATACTGGCCTCCAACTAGACTCCGCACCATTGACTACCACTCTCTGGCTTCTCTCCTTAAGCCAGTTTGCAACCCACCTCACTACTCTATTGTCTAGACCACACCTCCTCAACTTAGCTGTGAGGATGCTGTGGGAGACTGTGTCAAAGACTTTACTGAAGTCAAGGTAGACCACATCCACCGCTCTGCCATCATCCATCCACCTTGTTGCATTCTCATAAAAGGCTATGAGGTTGGTCAAGCATGACTTACCCTTGGTAAAGCCATGTTGACTGCCCCTAATAACCCTCTTATCCTTGATATGCCTTGAGGTGGCACCAAGATGGATGCTGGTAGCTAAGTCAGAGACATCCTATGAAAGCAATTTGTGCATGCACGAGTGTGTGTATGTGTACATAGAGCTGAGTTGGCAAAGTGACACGCTCTAGCCTGCTTCCTCAAGATACTGTACAGATACAACCTGATCCAGTCAGCTTTCAGTTCAACTTTTTGATGAGAGATATCAGACAGATCAGGCAGGTGGTGTCAAGATAACTTCTGGGTGTGCAAGAGATAGCCATGTGATCATTTTTTTTGCTATACTGAAAACATGACAGAGATGGATTTTAATGTCTATGGTAAACAAAATGGTGATCTTAGTTTAGTTCCTTATGGCTGTCACGGAGGCACCCCAAAGTCAGTTTTAGGTGGACAACAAGTTCCAAAACAGATTTTATTCTGGCTGGAAAAGTGCAGCCAATAAACTGATCAAAACAGGGTTTATACAATTAGTTAGCACTCTGACAACATAAAATACAGGTTCATATATCAGTTGAAGAGATTATTGGGGTGCAGCAAAATAAGAGTAATGAGGATCCACAGCGTGCATGCACACACTCACAAGAAACAAACCAGAGCCCTCCGACTCCAGGGTACCCACAAGAAATAATCACTCGCCTGGGTTAGGCAAGGACTCATTTAAGGATATATCCAGTAAATAACCACTCACCCAAACGAGGAGGTGAGGCACTCTCAATTCCAAGAAGTCTCTGTGCTGCCACCCGGGTCCACCCATCCCATTTCACGCCCGTAGGTGACTAAATTGTGCAGGATTTCAGCCCAGGTTAATACATGTGCAGGCAGATTTCCAGGGTTCTGCTTGTTACAGTCAATAGCCTCCTGAATTCTCTCCCTGAGGGACTGGACATGTATCTTTAAAGCGTCCGGCAGCCCTCTGATAAGCAGCCGAAGGTGGGTCAGGTTTACTGGTGCAGCCATGGCAATTCCTTGCCGCCCTCTTTCGTACATTGTCTGTATACAAGCAGCCTTTTGAACGCCCTCAACCAGCTCCAGCAAGCCTCTTATCCTAATGGTGATGGGCTCCCCACGTTCCTTGGGATCCACACCACCAGCCCAGTAAGCCACACAAGATGTTATGGGCTGATCACCATTCGGACCATCACTTGAAAACACACCAGGTCCCCAAAAGCCTGCAGCTTCCTCATTACTCAATAGTATCCGATCACACCCCGTAAGGGAAAGATATTCAGTTTCTGTTTCGCCCGGCTAACGTGAGAATTTAGATTGCAAGTCGCCAAGTTCAGGTCCCGTCCATGGGGTAGTACAAACAGCAGTACAGGAGTTTCCACCCTGTGGACCTGTACATGTCTCAGTTTTAATGAGAGGGCCTACATCCTTTGTCTCTACCTCCTCTTCATCAACACTGTTTTCAGAATCTCCCCAGATATCTCCATCCCAGTCCTCAGGTTCTGTGTCCACAATCAATTTCCGAATTTGGGCAATACTAGGGGAAATTTTGCTTGGGTTAACATGAGTTCAATCCTTTGTCCTAAAAATGCACTCACTTTCTCTCTCACCGTAACTCTGCTTTCAAACAATATATTTCCAGCTCTTTTCTAGAATCATGCCTCTCCAACTGGCTACAGCATTTGTGCTGGTCTCGGGCTTGCTTTAAGCAGGTGCACAGAACAACACCAAGAACAGCATTGACAGCAACACAAACAGAAGCACAGAAAACAGCACACGCAGCTACGGTCACTCTGGGACCACATCAGCTTGCTTCTGCCCGATGTGTGCAGGTTGCCACAGAAGGATTATTACAGCTGTAGCCCCATAATAATTTCTCCATTTCTGATATCCTGCCGACTACACCATTTTAAATGTCATGGAGGTACCCCAAAGTCAGTTTTAGGTGGACAACGAGTTCCAAAACAGACTTTATTCTGGCTGGAAAAGTGCAACCAATAAACTGACCAAAACAGGGTTTATACAATTAGTTAGCACTCTGACAACATAAAATACAGGTTCGGATATCAGTTGAGATTATTGGGGTGCAGCAAAATAAGAATAATGAGGATCCACAGCATGCATGCACACACTCACAAGAAACCAACCAGAGCCCTCCGACTCCAGGGTACCCACAAGAAATAATCACTTGCCTGGGTTAGGCAAGGACTCATTCAAGGATGTATCCAGTAAATAACCACTCACCCAAACAACGAGGTGAGGCACTCTCAATCCTGGGAAGTCTCCTTAGACGGCATCCCAGTCTAAGGAGAGGGTTCCAGTTCACAGACCCGCTACTCCAAGGCCACTCCAAAGAGGGTCTTCAGTGGGAGCCCCATTTATAGTCTGGTCAGATCTGGCTGTGGGCATTGAAACACGGTCCAGAAGCTTTGCAGCTACTCTGGGCACCTCCTCTGCTAACGACCCTGTCAACTGACTCAGGGTCCCATTAAGGTGCTAAAAGAGCCATTAACTGCCCCATTGAAGGATCCAGATCTCAGGGGGATGTGCAACTGCCACAATGGCCAAAGCTATCAATAAGAACTAGTGCTTTTGGTTGTAATTCCAGAAGTGAAATGGAGACCTAAAAGGAAGTGACACTTTGGAGATTAGACTTAAAGAACTTTGTTTGATCAGTTTGCACTTATGCTATATGTCCTGTGTATAGTGGTTATGTACTTTTTTTAGATAGAGTCAATCTGATGCAGTTAGAAAACATTAATTCAGTGTTTGAACAATGTTGTCAAAGAGTAAGGATTGCATATTTACCCTGGGCTAGTGCCAAAGATGTTGAGATTTGAAAGGTAGATGCTACAGTGCCCTGCATCTTTGTCTTACTAAGCCCTCTACCACACTAGTTTCAAAAGGAGAAGATGAAAATCTACTGGTCAGCCTGGTAGTGAAAGAAAAATATGCACTGAAGTGCAACCTGTGTTCCATCAGTTCCACTAACCTGTTCTCTGCTGATTTAGATGTGTTGCTTCCCCATACAGTGCCTTGTAAACTAACCTCCTAGGTGCAAAGGGAACTCATTAAAGGTAGCCAGTAACTAACTGACAACCAGGCATGTTTTCAGCTTGTCTCTTCTCCAGATCTTGAGGCAGTAAGCAGGAAACTATCCATTTGAGATCTACAGCTCAAAGCCTCTCAAGAATGGGCCAGGGAAGTAGGGTCCACTTTTCTCTTCCTAACCTGTTTTTTCCCAAAGTGTGTGAGCCAACGCAGGCACATTGCTAGAAGCAACCAGAGGCCATAAACGCAATTGCAAAGAGCAAATTTATTATAGTTACCTCACTTCCAGGGGATATCCAAAGCAGCACCTAAGCTCCTGGGCAGAGGCGACACAAGTAGAGATGCAGACACTGCAGAATTCAACCCTGGTAGAAGATCACGGGCCTGCTGCATTTGCCTGTATTTCAAGGTTTCAAGCAGGCACAGCCTTGCACTCTTTCTCACAACAAAGCAGGAATCTCAGGCATAATGATAAGGTGCCTTAAGAGTTTCTCACAGGCCTATGTTTTTTAACACAGAGGTTCTACCTGTCAAGCACAGAAGGTCAGTAAAACAATTAGTGTGATGTATGTGCTTTTTCTACATCCCAGGTGCAGTTGCTTGAGCGTATTTACAATGAGCCTTCTTGCCATTCTTGCACAATTCCCATACACAAAGCATACCAGACCTGCTGTTTCCATCAGTCAGGAGAATCCTCTTTTTTTTTTGAAAGTCTGCCTCTATGCAATAAAGTCAATGTCTGGGGTATTTCCCACAGAAGGAAGAAACTTGTTTTCTAACTCTTGATCTGTATCTATGTGATGCCTGAAGAGAGTTTAATGCAAAATGGCCATTAGAGTGCCCAAAATCTGGGTCTTCCTTGTCTCCCTAGAATATTCTAAATACCTGGCTGTGGAGCTAGGTTACTTCTTCCTCACTCTCTTTGTATTTTGAACTCCTTGTTGGGTAACAGCAGAGATTCAGTTGTGAAGATAAAGTGTGTCCCGCTGACAGCAAACAGAAGGAGATGCTCTTGGGACACGTATATTTGTCTCCCATCTGACTGAGGTGATAATCTTGCTTTCTTGATTCTTGGATTAATGCTTTAGCTTTACAGATGTTTTATCAAAGAATCAGGGCAGAGGACAAGTACTGCTGCTGCATTTGGAAAGAAAGCTGAAATAACTGCATTTTATCAGAGCCTGAGCCTACTTGCACATGAAATAAACTAAGAACAAAACCTACCAAATTCGGTTCTCTGGGAGACACAAGCTAGTTTTTAAATTTCACTCAGGTTCAGGTGAGAGAGGTGGAAAAACAGGACTTGGGTAGAAACACTACATCCAAAAGTAATGTGCTTTGTTCACCTAAGCTCATTACCCACTGCCCTACTCAACTCAGTGCCAAGACCCCCATTCTGTAACACGTGCTTAAAACGTGCTATGCAAAAGCTACCTACCACTTACTCAAGCAGCAAATTCATAAAAAACTGTACTTCATTGTCAATAGTTGCTGCGTGCCACTTTGTTTTTCAAAAAGACTAAGATTGTTCTTCTACACTATAGAACATGGATAATCTGTAAGTACAAAGTGTAGTTACTATCCACTGCAGGTATAATTCATCGTGCCATGCATAAAGCAAAAAAGTTGAATAATTATTGATCACACTTTATTTAAGAATCCAAATAGGCCATCTAGGAACTATATATCATAGTGTTTCATTTCTACTAAAAACTCTATACTGTGCTGGAATTTCTAGTGCTGTGTGATTCAATAGTATATGTGAAAGACAGGGCCACATAGATCTCTATCTCAGATAGCTAGACTAGGAAAGTGCTTACCCACCTCTGCTGTTCTACAAAGTCTCACACAGAGTAAAATTCAGCAGGTTTTAGTGATGGCATTGAACCAGCTTGCTCTAGTTATGTGTTGGTCTAAGTGTCAAATTATGAACGAAAACAAAAAGTTCCACATTTGTCATGGTTCTCTGGAGTTAACTACAAACAATTAGTTATGCCCCACAAGTTAATAAGTATTCTAGTAACTGTGGTTTCTGAAAAGTGGTTTCTGTAAATTCTTTGCATTCCTGTTTTTGAAAAGACTGAGTAACTTAGGATTTTGATTGTCATTTCACATTTTTGACAGTTTAAATGCTCGTCATGAGTTTACTTCCCTGAAGTAGGTACACCAAATACCATGTTTCTGCTGAGCCTGTTGTGAATCAAATTAGTAACCTTCACTTCTTAATCTTCACATGGTCCTTCAATTCTTTTTGTCACAGAGATTATTGAAGTTCAGCCATGAAATTATGTTAACAAGTATACTTTTTTCAGCTTAAAACAAAGATTTTTGGACAATGATTTATTCAGAAAGCAGCCTACTCCTCTGCCCTTTATCCAGTCTCTTTTACGCACAGCACTTATTTCTAAATGGTTTAAAACCAAAGTAACAAGAAAAAGTCCTCAGATTCTTCCTGCAGACACAGATGTAGAGATACGAAAATAAAATCTCACCACTGTACTAAGTACTGAGGTGGTCATAATGCCTCTCTGTTATCAAGTCAGTCACGTTCATATATCACAAAAATCTGCAAACTCAAAGTGTTTGTCAAAACAGTTTTATTAGTTATATCTGCCCATATTGAAGAAAAATAACATAAAATTCTATGAATCTCAGTAGAAAAATGGGTCATTTCTAAAATAACCTTGAGCAGAGAGTCCTATTTGTGTTTGGATGTAAATAAGTTTGATTCAGAAGCCCTTGCCTGGAAAACTCTTATTACTGAAAGAGAACAGAAACTGGCAAGATTTGAGTGATAATTCTGGGTTTCTGTGGATGCAACTGTAGGACAGATTTGGAAGGGAAACAATTTAGCACTGTATGTTTTTCAAAATATGAATGGCAACATGCTGAAAGCAGTCAATTTTTTTTTCTTCCTCTGCACTTGCTTCATGCAGAGTAGAGGAAAGGTGTTGCCACTGGTTAGGAATGCTGTTTTGCAGAGGAATTTTTGCTGATCTGCATGCCCTAGAGAAATCATACTTTTAAACAAAACAAGCATTGCTGAAAAATAGGTAAACTTATTTATCTGGATTCACCGCTGTTGATTTTAGCTAGGTTGGATAAAAAACCCTGCCTTTTACTTGAGGAGGTGTTTGCCATAAATACCAGATGATAAGGTTCCTATGCTACGATCATGCTTTAAAACTGAGATGTTGCTATGCAATTTTCTGTATGAAACAACATGACAACTGTGAGCCTTCACTCTTTGTTTTCACTTAGTCATTAGTAGTGTTAAAGTTAGTAGTGTTAAAAATGCTGCTTTGATACCACTGCAACTCCCAGTCTTTAGCTGAGGGTTGCTTGAGGGTTAGGCTATGATTTAAAGTGTTATGCACTGTTACTGCTTGATTCAGTTTACTCCCAGCTGGCAGAGATCAGCCTTTAGAGTGCTTTGAGGTTCTGAAGTGCTAGCAGAAATTGCTCGTATTCTTGCAAAGCAGCCTACTGAAATGAGAAGCTGCATGGCTTAAGCCTGATTCTGTGATGTTTGGCTTTTATACCTTGGTTTTGGTTCTCAGCCCTTCCATGACACAAGCAAACATGGGTATAGAGGTATCTCGTTCATTTCCGGGACATACCTAAAGTTAACTCTGTGTTTCACTGTAAATTTGCCTGAGTTCAGTTAGCCACAATGAATGATAGATTAAAAATACATATTGTCAGGAAGTAAATGCCTTGACATGTATTTGAACAGTTAGAAAAAAGTTGATACCTGAGACACCTGAGTCTTTGAAAAGAAGGGGGTTCATAGCTGTGTTGCTTTCCCATGGGCCATGAATAGTCTAGACCAGGAGTTTCAAACTCATTTTCACTGGAGGGGGGCACATCAGCCTCGTGGTTGCCTTCAAAGGGCAAAATGCAATTTTAGGACTGGATAAATGTAACTACTCCTACATTTACCCAGTCCTAAAATTACATTCGGCCCTTTGAAGGTAATGGCAAGGCTGATGTGGCCTGCGATGAAAATGAGCTTGACACCTCTGCTCTAGATGGAGTGGTGACCTCGTGGTTAAAAAAAAAAAAAAGGCAACAACAAAGAAATAGTCAATATATGTGGGAATTTCAGAAGATTCTTTCTGTTTTTCTTTTTACTTTCTACTTCCATATTCTGACTCTTTTCCTTTTCTTGACTCTTGTGTTATATCCGCAGTTACTTTCTCAGTACAAATGCAAAAGCTGATGATTTCAAAGAATAATATATTAAATTTCTAATACAAATGTGTATATAACATTTCTGACACATTTGGCTTCCTAGCATAGAAAAAATGACAAAATATACTATTTTAAACTTGAATATGGCAGACATGAGAGACCCAATCTGAAACATAGCCTGTCTTCAGGCACTCTGTCTCTGCAAGTCTGTACCAAAAATGATCTGAAGAGATTTAACTTCCATAAGTACAAAATAGCACTTAACCTCCAGGTTTTTTCCCAGTCTTTTTTTCTAGGATATCAGAAATTACTGATTCTCTTTCCCTCTGCTTTGCACCACTGAGATGTGTACAGGACCAAGTGAGAAATAAACAGTTTGTAAACTTTATAAATATTTATGACATACATGTATACTGGCTGGAGGGCTAGGCCCAAAGAGTTGTGGTGAATGGAGTCAAATCCAGTTGGCAGCCGGTCATGAGTGGTGTTCCCCAGGGCTCAGTATTTGGGCCAGTTCTGTTTAATCTCTTTATCAATGATCTGGATGAAGGGATTGAGTGCACCCTTAGTAAGTTTGCAGATGACACCAAATTGGGTGGGAGTGTTGATCTGCTGGAGGGTAGAAAGGCCATACAGAGGAATCTGGACCAGCTGTATCGTTGGGCTGAGGCCAATTGTATGAGGTATAATAAGGCCACGTGCCGGGTCCTGTACTTGGATCATAACAAGCCCAGGCAGCGCTACTGACTTAGGAAAGAGTGGCTGGAAAGCTCCCTGGCAGAGAGTGATCTGGGCGTGTTGAATGACAGCCAGCTGAATATGACCCAGCAGTGTGCCCAGGTGGCCAAAAAGGCCAACAGCATCTGTGGGGGACTACGGTGGGTCTGTGGATTCCCTGACGGAGGGCATAGGAACAGAAATTAGCCTTGAAGATACGAAGGCCTACCCGTGAGAATGATGGGAGTAAAGGAGTATCCGGAGAAGTTAAGGATGTACCCGTGAGAGAGAAGGAAGTAGAAGAGTAAAATTAGCCAATGAGATGTTACTGCTGTACCTTGTAACCAATAGTGAAGACACACATGAATTGGTAAAACTGTATAAAAATGCACTTGTGGCAATAAATGGCATCTACTACTTTCATCTTGGAAGAACTTGGTCTATGTCGTTTGTCCGTCTCAACCATGACAAGCATCCTGGTTTGTATCAGGAATAGTGTGGCCAACAGGACTAGAGAAGTGATTGTGCCACTGTACTCGGCGCTAGTGAGGCCACTGTGTACACATACACAGGTACGTTGCAAGAAGAGCCAGAAGCCACAAATACATTGCAAAGAACAAATTTTATTTTAGTTACCTCTCTACTGGGGAATCTCCAAAGTCGCACCTAAGCTCCCAGGCAGAGATGACACAAGCGAGGATGCAGGCACTGGTAAGTTCAGCCCTGCTGGAAGATCACTGGGCCTACTGAGCTCGCCTGTATTTCAAGGTTTCAAGCAGGCACAGCCTTGCACTCTTTCTCACAACAAAGCAGAAATCTCAGACTTAGTGATAAGGTGCCTAGAGTTTCTCACAGGCCTATGTTATCTAACACAGAGGTTCTACTCATCAAGCACACAAGGTCAGTAAAACAATTAGTGTGATGTATGTGCTTTTTGTACAGACAGTTGCAAGTCACTTGAGCGGATTTACATTTAAACAACCTCCTCACCAAATCTTCCACTACATTCCCATACAGCTGCACCTTGAATACTATGTTCAGTTTTGGACCCCTCATCATAAGAAGAACATTGAAATACTAGAGTGAGTGCAGAGGAGGGTGACAAAGCTGGTGAGGGGCTTGGAGCACAAGTCTTATGAGGAGCAGTTGAGGGGACTGGGGCTGTTTAGCCATGAGAAAAGTAGGCTGAGGGGAGACCTTATCACTGACTACAACTACCTGAAAGGAAGTTGTAGCATGGAGGGTGTTGGCCTCTTCTCCCAAGTAGCAAGTGATAGGACAAGAAGAAATGGCCTCAAGTTGTGCCAGGGGAGGTTTAGATTGGATATTAGGAAAAAATTCTTCACGGAAAGGGTTGTCAGGCATTGGAACAGGCTGCCCAGGGAAGTGGTAGAGTCATCATCCCTGGAGGTGTTTAAAAGGTGTTTCGACGAGGTTCTTAGGGACATGGTTTAGTGCTAGAGTTACGTTAGGTTATGGTTGGACTCAATGATCATGAGGGTCTCTTCCAACCGAAACGATTCTCTCATTCTATGATTCGAAGTCATGCAAAAGAAAGACTTTCCCTTGGTTGAGAAAGAACAGGTTAGAGATCATTTACAGAAACTGGACATCCACAAATCCATGAGCCCCGATGGGATGCACCCACAAGTGCTGAGAGAGTTGGCAAATGTTACTGCAAAGCCACTCTCCATCATCTTTGAAAGGTCTTGGAGAACAGGAGAGGTGCTGGAGGACTGGAAGAAAGCCAGTGTCACTCCAGTCTTCAAAAAAGGCAAGAAGGATGACCCAGGAAACTACAGGCTAGTCACCCTCACCTCCATCGCTGAAAAGGTGATGGAACAGCTCATTCTGGATGTCATCTCTAAGCATGTGGAGGAAAAGAAGGTTATCAGGAGTAATCGGCACGGGTTCACCAAAGGGAAATAATGTTTGACAAATCTGATAGCTTCTGTGATGGTATGACTGGCTGGGTAGATGAGGGAAGAGCAGTGAATATCGTCTACTTTGACTTCAGCAAGGCTTTTGAGACCATCTCTCACAACCTCCTCATAGGTGAGCTCAAGAAGTGTGGGCTGGATGAATGCACGGTGAGATGGATCATGAACTGGCTGTATGGGCAGGGCTCAGAAGGTTGTGATCAATGGTGCAAAGTCTGGTTGGAAACCTGCAGTTAGTGGGGTTCCCCAGGGGTCAGTGTTAGGTCCAGTCTTGTTCAACCTGTTCATCAGTGACCTGGATGAAGAGACTGAGTGCACCCTCAGCAAGTTTGCTGGTGATACCACACTGGGTGGAAGGGCTGACACACCAGAAGGCTGTGCTACCATTCAGCGAGGCCTGGACAGGCTGGAGGACTGGGCAGAGAAGAACCTAATGAAGTTTAACAAGGGCAAGTGTAGGGTCTCGCACCTGGGGAGGAATATCCCCCGGCACCAGTAAAGGTTGGGGACGGACTTGCTGTAAAGCAACACTGCAGAAAAGGACTTGGGAGTTCTGGTCGACAACAGGTTGACCATGAGTCAACAATGTGCCCTTATGGCCAAGAAGGTCAATGGTACCTGGGGTGCATTAAGAAGAGCGTGACCAGCAGGTCGAGGGTTATCCTCCTCTACTCTGCCCTGGTGAGGATGCATCTGGAGTACTACGTCCAGATCTGGGCTTCCCAGTTTAAGAAGGATAAGGAATTACTGGAGGGAGTCCAGCGATGGACTATGGAGATGATATGAGGCCTAGAGCACTTTTCTTATGAGGAGAGACTGAGAGAGCTGGGTCTGTTCAGCCTGGAGAAGAGAAGGCTGAGAGGCAATCTCATCAATATTTCTAAATATCTGAAGGGTGGATGTCAAGAGGATGGGACCAGACTACTTTCAGTGGTGCCCAACAATAGGATGAGGGGCAATGGGCACAGGCTGACGCATAGAAGGTTCCATCTGAATATGAGGAGAACCTTTTTTCCTTTGAGGGTGACAGAGCACTGGAACAGGTTGCCCAGAGAGGTTGTGGAGTCTCCTCTGGAGACATTCAAGACCTGCCTAGACACATTCCTGTGCAATCTGCTCTAGGTGTACCTGCTTTAGAAAGTGGGTTGAACTAGATGATCTCCAGAGGTCCCTTCCAACTGCAACCATTCTGTGATTCTGTGAGTTTGCATTATCTGGGCTACTGTAAGAGTTGGTCTGAAGATGGAGCAGTATTTACTTGAAACATAGTCATCAGGAACTGAGAGAACTGAGGCCCTGACAGAAAGAACGCATGGACAATGACTTGGAGAGAGCCCTGAGGAGAAGAACTGTGTTGCACAGGTCTCTCCGACCCGGAGGGCTACTGCTAACAATGGCTGCTGTATGGACTTCGCCTGCTGCCTCAGCCAAGCTAGCCCCTGCTTCCTAAAAGGGATTGTTATGTGGGTCTCTCTGACCCAGGGACAATAGCTGCCATCCAGAAGATGGATTCTCACCTGCAGCCTCAGTCACACCTGTCCGCCACCTCCTCCCTCAAACAAAGGCCAATGAAGAAGAGCATGCCCAGAACCTCACCAAGGGTCCTGAGGTCACTCAATGGACCAGAAAGAGACCCCTGAACTTGAGGCCATGCAAGCACAGATGGGTCCTGGCAAGAGAAGCGAGGACTTTTCAAGCCTGTGCAGTTTAAGCCTGGGTTGCAAAACAAAGGCGGAGTCTGGCCTTGAACGATGGGAGCGACGGGGGGTGAAGAAGCAGAAGAGATGACTCCCAAATGGACATTGTTAAGATCTTCCCACCAGAGGATCCTGAACCACAACAGAGGACCGGCAAAACTCTACAGGACCGGAGACCAGAGGGACACCTTTGGAACTCATCTGGTGGTAAACAAATCCTCATTCCCATCTTCTTATTTTTCTTTCCCTTTTTTCTTTTTTTTTCCTTTCCCTTTTTCTTACTCTCTCGCTATCGCATGCCGCTTTATGGGCAAAATAATTAAGTAACACTGTTTGATTGAATTATAACCCCTCGGCATTTTGGTTGCCATAATTTTGCATTTCAAGATCAAGGTAAACGAACCATCATGAGTCCATCACCGAATGCACCGTGACAGCTACATATAAAGATAATGGTGGCTTAATAGCAGGATAATTTCCTTGTGGAAAATAATTATGACTTTGACCCTCCTGGAGTCAGAATAAAATGCTGCAGGGGTAAGACAACTTATTATTGTTATTTCCTAAATCTTACCGTAACAGATGAAATACCTTATATGCCTTGGGTAAATTTTTCATTCAACAAATTACCATGGCACAGATTTTAGAGATACATACATATTATCCTTTCCAAGACTTCTTTAGCTTTTATGTCATTGCAATTTTTTTTTTCCACTGGATCAAGAATTTAGTAATTTTATTTGTTTGGAATTTCATTTTAGAAGTCTTTACTAAATCCATCAGAACCCAAAACTGTGTTAGAATGATTTAATACCCTTATAAAGTTCCCCTATACTTGCTAACAGTTCTAATTATCACATTAAAAGCACTGCAATGGTAGAAAAAAAATGTAACACATTAAAATCACAGAATCACAGAATCGACTGGGTTGGAAAAGACCTCAGAGATCATCAAGTCCAACCCTTGGTCCAACTTCAGTCCATTTACTAGATCATGGCACTAAGTGCCATGTCCAATCTCAGCTTAAAAACCTCCAGGGACGGTGAGTCCACCACCTCCCTGGGCAGTCCATTCCAATGCTTGATCACTCTCTCCATAAAGAATTTCTTTCTAATATCCAGCCTAAATTTCCCCTGGCAGAGTTTAAACCCATGCCCCCTTGTCCTATTGCTAACTGCCTGGGAGAAGAGACCAATCCCCACCTGGCTATAACTTCCCTTCAGGTAGTTATAGAGACTGATGAGGTCACCTCTAAGCCTCCTCTTCTCCAGACTAAACAACCCCAGCTCCCTCAGCCTCTCCCCATAGGTCTTGTGTTCAAGTCCCTTCACCAGTCTTGTTACTCTTCTCTGGACCTGCTCCAGCACTTCAATCTCTTTCCTGAGGGGAAGACATTTCCTGAGGGGCCCAGAACTGAACACAATACTCCAGGTGTGGCCTCACCAATGCAGAGTACAGGGGAAGGATCACTTCCCTTGTCCTGCTGACCATGCTCTTTTTGATACAGGACAGGATACCATTGGCCTTCTTGGCCACCTGGGCACACTGTTGGTTCATGTTGAGCTTCCTGTCAATTAGTACCCCCAGGTCCCTTTCTGCCTGACTGCTCTCCAGCCACTCTGTGCCCAGCTTGTAGCGCTGCAGGGGGTTGTTGTGGCCAAAGTGCAGGACCTGGCACTTGGCCTCGTTGAATTTCATCCCATTGGAATCGGTCCATTTTTCCAGTCTATCCAGATCCCTCTGCAGAGCCCTCCTGCCTTCCAGCAGGTCGACACTCCCTCCCAACTTTGCTGATGATGGTCTCAATCCCTTCATCTAAATCATCAATAAAGCTGTTAAACAGGACTGGACCCAACACTGACCCCTGGGGGACACCACTAGTGACTGGCCACCAGCTAGATGCAGCCCCATTCACCAGCACTCTCTGGGCCCAGCCCTCCAGCCAGTTCTTAACCCAGCAGAGAGTACACTTGTCCAAGCCATGGGCTACCAGCTTTTGCAGGAGTATATTATGGGAGACAGTGTCAAAGGCTTTGTTGAAGTCTAGATAGACCATGTCTACAGCTTTCCCCTCATCCACCAGGGGGTCACCTGATCATAAAAGGAGATCAGGTTGGTCAGACAGGACCTGCCCCTCCTAAACCCATGCTGGCTGGGTCTGATCCCTTGTCCATCCTGAAGGTGCTTTGAAAACTGGAAAACATTCTTTTTGAAAGGGGAAAGTGTGGCTGTTGAAAGAACCTTTTAAATTCCTATTTAAGAAGCTATTTAATCTCTTTTTGTTCAGTTGTTGATTGCATTATTGGAAATAACTGCTTATTTTTGTTTTAAAGGGATGGTTAAAACAGATTACTCACTTTAGCATCTCATAAGCTTACTTCAGAATATATTGTGTTGTATACCTACAATGTTAGAAGGACTTTAAAATCACTAAATAAAGTAATTAATTTTGAATAGGTTGGAATAATGATTTCCTGAGTAACTGTATGCAATCATATGCATTATGATAGTATTAAAAAACAGACTCATGTTATAGGTTACATGTGAAGTCCTCTTTGAGTGGATATCTTTTTTATATTTCTTTATATTCAGTTGCCTCATGGGTGACCTCAGGCCTGACATACCTCATAAAACCCAGTCTTTATAATGAACATAGAATTATTAATTTTTGCCTTCTGTTTTCTGTGACATTCATTGCAGTAATACAAGAGTGTTTTGTAAATGAATTAATTGCTTACTGCAACAGTTCTGTGAGGGAAATAGAGTTTATTCGGGAAGAACAGGAGTTTCAACTTCTAGAGACACACTGATTTGGTGAGTTTTGATGAAGATGCAACAGGCAAATTTTTCAAAGTGCTTGGGAAGGCTTATTTAAAATTTTCCAGTGGATTTTTCCAATTAAATTCCTTTTTAACAGTATTGATTGAAATTAAACTTTGTCTTTGGGAAAGAAAAAAAAAAAAAGACTATCCTGACATTTCTCCAGGGTATTCTGATTCAGTTTTTAATTTTGCAATTACTTTGTTTCGAGGTATCTTTTTAAAGTTGTATTTGAATTGTTTTTAAATACCTTCATGGTATTAAAGCATAGTAATAAAGCAAAGTATAGATTTTTATAGTTTAAGTAACACAAAGCAGTCAAGGAGCAGAAAGCTCCATATTTACATTTTAATTGTTGCATGGGAATTTCTGTTCTTTTCCTTCTGCATGGTTGCAGTTCTTGCCCAGCTCTAAGAGTTTTAATTAGACAGCTTTAGTGACTGCTTGCTTTCTGTCTAGCACACTTTTTCGCAGTCCACTTATCATTCAGTAAACATTTTCCAGCTTCTGTTACAGTTCCAAGACACCTATGTGATTGTCTCATTCCCCACCCAAATCCAATTAATTCCTGGATTATTGTCTTGCAGTGCATTGAATGGGGCTGAGTCTTTTTGAAAAGACCGGATATGTAAGATTTTTGGGACTGCCAAAAAGGGAAGGGTTGTGAAGCAGTGGAACAGGCTGCCCAGGGAAGTGGTTGAGTCACCATTCCTGGAGGTGTTTAAAAGATGTATATATGAGGTTCTTAGGGACATGGTTCAGTGCTAGAGTTAGGTTATGGTTGGACTCAATGTTCTTAAAAGTCTCTTCCAAACAAAGTGATTCTATGATTCTATGTTGAATACATCCTTAAAGATCACAGTAAAGCACACGCATACTGACAGAGGCAAGCTAAGGTTACCAGGGAAATCTCAACTTAGATATTTCCTAAATTTGGGATGCTTAACTATGCAACCATACTGCTCTTCTGTACAGGTTGCATTGTAGAAAACCAACACAACCTGCACCTGCCATGAAAACCTTGCTTTCTCCCTTTTCAACCTCCATCTCAATGGCTTCTTGTTGAGCTACTTTGCCCATTGTCACGCTCCACAATACAGTCTTCACTCACTTGAATTCATATGGTAACTAAAACCAGTAGGGTACTGAGTGTGGGTGGCACAGGGTTGGTAGCAGAGGGCTGCAGGGGTGGTGTCAGTGAGAGGAGGCTGCAGCTGCTCTGTGCCAAAACCAGCTGATTCCAGCCGGCTCCACACCACAAGACACAACTGAGCCCACCAGCCGTGCTGGTGGTGCCTCTGGGAAAAGGTACTTAAGAAAGGGTAGAAAATGCTATATAGGCAAAGGAGGAGGAAAAATAGAGTGAGAAACAGCAGAAGGAACACAGAGGTCAGAGGAGGAAGAAATGTGTTTTCCCCTAGTGTTTTAATGTTTGCTTCATTACTCTTTTTGTTTCCCAATACCCAAATCAGTAATTAACTATTTATATTAATTGGCAATAAATTAAATTACCCAAAGTGGGGTCTATTTTGCCCATGACAGCAATTGGCAAAGTGATCTCCTTGCCTGCATCTTGACCCACAAGCTTTTTCCTATTCTTTCTGTTTTCTTTCCTGTCCTGCTGTGAGGAAGGAAGGGGGAAGCTAGCTGCCAGCCAGGGCCAACCTACCACAAGCATGTTACCTTTTATGTGAATGAACCACTAGCAGGGAAGAAATGTACTCCTTACACAAAGGATTTGCTACAGCTGTTTGGTCTCAACCCAATTGTAAGGTTTCACACCAATTATTTGACAGAATTATTAACAGAGAGTGGGAGATTTTGGGCTTGCCTGCAGGTGCCAGTGCAGTTTACGCCCAATGGAGTCTCAATTCCCCTGTCCTTGTCTCCTATGGCCTGTAGCATTTTTGACCTAGTACTTCTCTTCTTGCCTGACATCCTGTTTTTCCTTCTTTCCAATAGTTTCTGCACATATTCATTGCACCTGCCACACTTACTTCCATGTTTTTGCTCTGACCCACTTTCTACTCTTCTCCTTCCTGTTTCTGGTGTCTCATCTCCATTCTTCCTGTGCTCCTGCTCTTCTCGCTTCACTCCAGTTTGGCTCTTCATGCCCCTTGCTATGCAGATTCAGCAGCAAAGGCAATGAAAGAACAGGAAAGACAACCTGCAACAATTTTTGGAATTTTAAAAAGCAATGTCAGTAAAAGCCTCTCTCAGGCTTTGTGACTCTCTTATACATGGGTGAATAGCAGACAAATGATGATTTATCTGTCATACACAAAGATGTTTCTAATGGTCTGTATGAACTAAGAGAGGTCTATCATCAAACTTGGCTAGATTCTCATAGAGATGGTAAAATCACATCCCTGACAGCAAGGTGATCCTTCCATCAAATTTTGGTTCTGGTTCTAAAGCATAAAAACACAAGATATTTGTATTGAATGGCTCTGAGAATTTTATAGTGAATGAACAGTGTATTTACTCTGATGTTATTCTTGGAAATGGCTGAATTGTTTTGGTTGAAAATTCCACAAATTAAAAAAAAAAGGGGAGGGAGGGGCATAATAAAATAGCCACAACAATAACAACAGAAAAAAAACCCAAACCAAAATAAAACATATGGGTGATCATAACCTCATCTAAATTCTCATCATAGAAAACTTTGGTCTGAATGGGTGAAATTGTGCATAATTATAAGCAGCCCAACATGGAAAGTGTCCACTACCACATTTTGATCTCATATGAAGAGTGGATCACACTTTCAATACATGTCCTTAACTTTGATATACTTCTTAAATTGTTTGTGTTGGCAAAGCCTAGGCTGAGACAGCGATTCATACAGGCAGCTTTTCTATTAATGTGTATGACTATATTTTTCAATCTGAATATTTTTACCGTATCTCTGAGGTCTGGGAATCAGTGCATCCCCTATCATACTCATTAGTTACAACAGAGAAAAGCTATCATTGGAGCAGTATAATCTCTCTACACTTAATAAATGAAGACGTTTGCTTAAGCACTTGAACTTTATTACATTGTTGCCATAAGCAGGATAAAAAAATGAAATGTCACATGCAAAGACAATTTGGAACATAAAAAACCAATATTTAGAAAGAGTTGCTTAGAAAAGAGAGTAAGACATTGAGAAGGTGCAAATTTGTTCTGCTGAATTATGAAATTAACTATAGAAAATTGCGTTTATATATAAAAATCTTATATTATTTCAGAATACTTTTAAAATTCTTGTTATTAATCTCATTTTGAAGCTCTTGTTCATTTTTGCCTGGGAGAAAAAACTTGTTTCCTTAATGCATTTGACAGCCTGTGTGTATTTCCAGAATCTAGAATGATCTCCTTGGCTAGGAAGCCATCTAGCACTTGCCCTTAATCTTTTCCACAATTCATATTGGCCAAATGAGCAACAATTTCTAATAGTTTCACATCTAGTTGCCTCAAATTAGCTCCCTACACAAAATTAACCTGGTTTCAGATTTCTAAGTGGCCTTTAAGCATCCTTTGTAGGTGTTTAGGAATCTGACTTTAAGTATATCCTTTTTAAAGTATTGATCGTTACTTTCAATCTGAAACATAAAAATGAAATGTTTGAATTGTAAACATGCAGTATTTGGATAAGTTGAGAGTTTCCTACATCCCTGTTAAGTGGAGTTTTTCTTTTAAACTGGCAGTTACCAATATAAATAGTACTGAAATTTTGGCAGTAAGTGAATCTAATATCTATTTGTCAACTTCAGCTCCCAAAACTATACTTTAAAATACTTATTTTTAGAACTAACTGTCCTAATATGAAACTGCCAAGCAGGCAAATACAACAAAGACTAAAAGCTGAAAAATATATGCTTCAGGTAATATTTTCAGCAAACTATGCTAATGATCACAGCATAGTACTAGATTTTGATCTAGAATCTACTGAGTTAGTACTTACTGTTATCTCATGCCATGCATAAAGCCTGGGCAAAGATACACAAGATCTGGAGACCAAGCATCCCTCTTGACAGGAACAAGTTTCCAGTGGAGATAAGGTAAATGGAGAATTCAATTATTTTTAGATAACCATCCTCTCACAGAAGTGTTTATATCATAGTGAGAATGATGGTTACAACAAGTAATTTCCTTCCTGCTCTGTCTCCCCATGGAAATATATAACTCAGTTTTGAATATGGTAGGACACAGATATAATCAACCAAAAATAAGAATAATAGAATAAAGAAAACGAAATCCCTGTGTCATATAGTTTAATTTGAAAATGGGAAGTAGGCCACAAAGGACGTCATTTTTGCTATTAAGATCTTAGGGAGAAAAAAAAAAGTAAAGCAATACTTTGAAAAAAACAAACAAACAAAACAACAAAAAGCCAACAGCAACAAAAAAACCCTACCTGCTTTCTAATTCTGTTAGACCGAACAAGTAAAAATTAGCTTTTAAATATTTTACTTTATGTATAAAGTATATACACCAAAAGTTGAATACATCTTCTTAAGCATGTAATGTCTTCCTAGCTTTAGAGTCATGACATTTTGAGTTTGAAAGAAGATTACCCTAGTTATTAATGGGAAAGAGAACAGAACAGACTGAAACTCAGAATATTCATCCTATGTACATGTACAATGAGGACTTAGTTTTTACTATTTCTATGAGCAAGAATGCTTGAACAAACAAAACCATAGTGTGTACATACCATGGCACCATTTTTAGGGCTCCCACACAATGGTTGATTTCTCAGAGAAAATCACAGCTTTTCCCCAAACACTCTGCCGGTTCTATTTAGGAATTGTGAGGTCTGGGATGAGGGCAGGCAGAGCTTACAAAAACCTTGGGGGCTGACTAAAGATGTTTTGGCCTCAGTTATTGCCATGGATCTTTGGAGAGTTTGACAAATCAGGGCAATCACTGAATCTTATATTTGTTCCCCACTTTCCTGTTGTTTTTCAGAGAGGCTCTGGCTAAACATTTGCTGAGGATAAGTTCTCTCCACAAACTTCACAGCCTATACAAACACTGTCAGCTAAGGCCTTGACATTTAAGGAAGGGATGCTGTGTAGCCAACTGACGACATCTAAACCTGCCCTGGGAATTCTACCACACCCCGGAGCCTGGAAAAAAATGTAGCATTTCTCAGGTTGCAGGTGTAAATTTGGTTTATTTTATCAAGCTAAAGCTTAAAACATAGAATCATAGACTCATTTCAGTTGGAAAAGACCCTCAGGATTATCAAGTCCAACCATAACCTAACTTTAGCACTAAACCATGTCCCTAAGAACCTCATCTAAATGCGTTTTAAACACCTCCAGAGATGGTGATTCCACCACTTCCCTGGGCAGACTTTTCCGATGCCTGACAATCCTTTCCATGAAGACTTTTTTCCTAATGTCCAATCTAAACCTCCCCTGGCACAACTTGAGGCCATTTCCTTTTGTTCTATCACTTACTACTTGGGAGAAGAGGCCAACACCCTCCATGCTACAACCTCCTTTCAGGTAGTTGTACAGAGTGATAAGGTCTTACCTCAGCCTACTTTTCTCATGGCTGAACAGCCCCAGTCCCCTCAACTGCTCCTCATAAGACTTGTGCTCCAGGCCCCTCACCAGCTTCGTTGCCCTCCTCTTCACTCTCTCTAGTACTTCAATGACCTTCTTATGATGAGGGGCCCAAAACTGAACACAGTATTCAAGGTGCGGTCTCACAAGTGCCGAGTACAGGGGACAATCACTTCTCTAGTCCTGCTGGCCACACTATTCCTGATAAAAGCCAGGATGCTGTTGGCCTTTTTGGCCACCTGGGCACACTGCTGGGTCATATTCAGCTGACTGTCATTCAACACGCCCAGATCACTCTCTGCCAGGTAGCTTTCCAGCCACTCTTCTCTGAGCCTGTAGTGTTGCCTGGGCTTGTTATGACCCAAGTGCAGGACCCGGCATTTGGTCTTGTTAAACTTCATACAGTTGGCCTCAGTCCAACGATCCAGCTGGTCCAGAACCCTCTGTATGGCCATCCTACCCTCCAGCAGATCAACACTCCCACCCAATTTGGTGTCATCTGCAAACTTACTCAATACCTTCATCCAGATCATTGATAAAGAGATTAAACAGAACTGGCCCCAGTACTGAGCCCTGGGAGACACCACTCATGACCGGCTGCCAACTGGATTTGGCTCCATTGACCACAACTCTTTGGGCCTGGCCCTCCAGCCAGTTCTTTATTCATTGCAGAATATACCCATCCAGGCCACGAGCTGCCAACTTCTCCAGGAGAATGCTGTGGGATACAGTGTCAAAGGCCTTACAGAAGTCTGAGTACACAACATTCACAGCCTTTCCCTCATCTACTAGTTGGGTCACCTTGTCATAGAAGGAGATCAGGTTGGTCAAACAGGACCTGCCTTTCATAAACCCATGTTGACTGGACCTGATAATACGGTTCTCTTGAATGTGCCATGTGATATCACTCAGTATCATCTGCTCCATGACCTCACCCAGCACTGAGGTAAGACTGACAGGTCTGTAGTTCCCCAGATCGTCCTTCCGGCCCTTCTTGTAGATGGGTGTCACGTTTGCCAACTTCCAGTCAACCAGGACTTCCCCAGTTAGCTAAGATTGCTGACCGAAAATGGAAAGTGGTTTAGTGATCACCTCCACCAGCTCCCTCAGACCCTTTGGATGGATCCCATCTGGCCCAATAGACTTGTGCATGTCCAAGTGGTGTAGCAGGTTTCTAACCATTTCCCCTTGGATTAATGGGGCTTCATTCTGCTCCCCATCCCTTTCTTCTGTCTCAGGGGGCTGGGTACCTGGAGCACAACTGTTCTGACTATTAAAGACTGAGGCAAAGAAGGCATTTAATACCTTAGCCTTTCCCTCATCTTCTGTCACTATATTTCCCTCTGCATCCATCAGGGGATGGAGATTCTCCTTAACCCTCCTCTTGTTGCTAATATATTTATAGAAACATTTCTTATTGCCTTTCACAGCAGTAGCCAGGTTCAGCTCTAGTTCATCTTTGGCCCTCCTATTTTTCTCCCTGCACAACCTCACAGAATTCTTGTATTCCTCTTGAGTGGCCTGCCCCTCCTTCCAAAGGTTATAAATTCTCTTTTTATTCCTATGTTCCAGACACAGCTCTCTATTCAGCCAGGCCGGCCTTCTTCCTTGCTGGCTTGCCTTCCGGCACATGGGGATGGTCTGCTCCTGAACCTCTAAGATTACCTTCTTGAAGAGAGACCAGCCTTCCTGGACTCCTTTGTCCTTCAGGACTGCCTCCCAAGGGACTCTGCCAACCAGCCTTCTGAAGAGGTCAAAGTCTGCCCTTCAGAAGTCCAAAGTGGCAGTTCTGCTGACCACCCTCCTAACTTCTCCAAGGATAGTGAACTCAATCATTTCATGATCACTATACCCAAGGCAATCTCCAACTGACACATTTCCCATGAGTCCTTTTCTGTTAACAAAAAACAGATCCATTGGGGTTCCATCCCTGGTAGGCTCACTAACCAGCTGTGTCAGGAAGTTGTCTTCCATGCACTGAAGGAACCTCCTAGACTGCTTCCTCTCTGCTGCGTTGTATTTCCAGCAGACATCTGGTAGGTTGAAGTCCCCCATAAGAACAAGGGCTAGTGATCAGGAGACTTCTCCCAGCTGCCTGCAAAATATTTCATCTGCCTCTTCATCCTGGTTGGGTGGTCTGTAACAGACCCCAACCAGGATGTCCGCCTTGTTGCCCTTCCCCTTGATTCTCACCCATAGACACTCAACCCTATAATTACCCTCTTCAAATTCCACACAGTCAAAACCTTTCCTAACACACATGGCTACCCCATCTCTTCTCCTTCCTTGCCTATCCCTTCTGAAGAGTTTATAGCCATCCACTGCAGTGCTCCAGTTATGAGAGTCATCGCACCATGTTTCACAGTTTTTCTGCCTCACAAGGGCTTCCAGTTCCTCCTGCTTGTTGCCCATGCTGCGTGCATTTGTATAGATGCACTTCAGCTGAGCCATTGATTCCAGACCAAAGGGCCCCGTTAGCACTACCCTCAGATGCCAGCCTGTCACCCTTGGATGTGTCTCTGCCACACCTGGTTTCCTCCCCCTTCAAAGCTAGTTTGAAGCCCTCTCAATAGTTCCTGCTAACTCCTGCTCCAGGATCTTTTTCCCTTTTGAGACAGGTCCATCCCATTTGTTGCTAGCAGATCAGGTGCTATGTAAGCCGGCCCATGATTTGGAAACTCTGAACACAGTGAGCGGAATACACCACAGGATGCAGCCATGGAGGTCTAGATTATATTTAGCAGTCCATAGCTGACTATGTGTCACGGTTTGATTGCAGGGGGAAAATAAACTGTGGCAGATGCTTTGTTAACCCCCTCTTCTTCCCCCCAGCCCCCTTAGCCCTCCCTCCCCACTAAATACAGGCGACTGGAAGGCAAAGAAGGACAGAGAGAGAGAGAGTTGGAAAAAATTAAAAGTGTTTTACTAATGCTGCTTAATAAAACAGATAAAATAATACAAAATATACAAAACTGATCTTGAAAATCCTGGCAAAGAACTGCTCCGGCAGCAGCAGCAGGCACCCGGAAGTCCTGGGCTGGTCTCTGCAGCAAACTGGAACTGGATTCAGTCTGTCACTAGGCCTCAGTTCACAGGGACAACTCGCAGGGTCCTTCCCAAATGCCGGCCATAATCAAAGAGCGAAAAAAGGGACGAGATCCTTGTGATCTCCCACTTTTATATAAAGTATCACGTGAATGGGATGGAATATTTAATTGGTCAGTTTTAGTCACCTGTTCAGTTCCCTCCTTCTTGCCCCTCTCACTTACGGGACGTGCATCCTTATTAGTGACCTTGCATTCCATTGCTATGTCTACCAAAACATGTATCCTACTTTAGAAAAGTTCAGTTACTAAGAAGACTTTAGCTGAAAGGAAAATTCACTAAAAGAGAAACTTGTCTTGTTTTTAAAAAAAACAGGACACTATGCCTTCCAGCAAGATCATGACACTGGCTACATAAACACAGCACAGGAAGGGTCTCAAGAGCTCTTCTCCCTGCTGAGGCGATTAGGGACAACGCATACTGGGATGCAGACAGAGATGCATGTACAGTCAGAGATCTTGTTCAGGAAGGAGCGCAGAGCCGGGTCAAGCAGAGAGCTGAGCCAGGCTGAGACCCTCTCTTTATTAGCCACTGACAATTAATAGGATTTACAGATAGGGGCCTGGACTAAGATGTTACATGTTTTTCCAGTAATTGTTATTAAAAACACACCACACTCATGTTATCTTTGTTTCAGTTATGTTCCCACTCATTCACAGACCAGGCCCAAGGACATTCACACATCACATACACTTGGGGGCGGTTATCCGGCCTGAGATACCATTCTTGCAAGTCTGGGCTATAACTTTTTATAATTATGAGAAACTCACTTCAAAATAATCTGTCCAAGGCCCTTTATATATTATTATGTTAGTATTATGCCTTTGACCATCCAGATGGTCATGTTAGTGTTGCTCTTCCTTTATCATACAGGTGGCTGGAACCACACATCTTGCTTTCTCACATTTTACTTTCCAACATTTCCCCCTTTTTTGTTTTAAACATCAGGTTCTCAATGAGCACAGTAAGGACCCGGCTTTGTTCTTCTTTGCATTCTGTATCATTCTCCAGATTATTTGAAGGACTACAAGAAAAAACATCACACAAGCATATCCAGTTCCCACAGAAACCCATATATGCAGATTGAGAGCTGAAAATGAAGTTTTAGGATCTAATCACTTTATGCTATTAGATAATGTTAGCCATTTTGTCTTACAGTCCTAATTCTTACAAACTGTGTAATTATTTTGCAGGGTACTGGCTAAATCCTAAATCAGGCCTTGCACATTAGCTAAGACTGTTATTTTACTTCATATCACTCATAAACACCATAATCCAATTTCAGTGGTGTTGAGGGTTAGATTGCGGGGTGACAATAAAACCCTGGCAGATGTATTTTTAGCCTCCTCTCCCCCCCACTTCCCCATTTTGCCCCTCCCTCTCCCCCCTTCCCAGTAAGGACAGGTGATCGGGAGGGAAAGAAGGACAGAGAGAAGAGAGTTGGAAAAATTAAAAAGGTTTTACTAACGCTACTAATAAGAATAGAGAAAATAATACAAAATATACAAAAGCAATCTTGAAAGTCTCAGCAACTGCAGAGCCAGCATCCGAAGTCCTGGATTGGACTCTGCAGCCAACCGGAGCTGGATTCAGTCTCTCACTAGGCCTCAGTTCGCAGGGACAACTAGCAAGGTCCTCTCCTAATGTCGGTCATAAGCAGAAGGGAAAAGGAAAAGAGGGACAAGATCCTCCTGATCTCCCACTTTATATGACGTATTCACGTGAATGGAATGTTATACATAGTTGGTCAGTTTCTTGGTCACCGGTTTCTCGTTGCCCCTCTCACGAGATGTTCATCCGTGCTTATCAATAAGTTTGCATTCCATTGCTAGGTTTACCAAAACATGTATCTGGTTCTCCAGGAAAATGCAGCTAATATGAAGGCTTTAGCTGCCAGGCAAAATTCACTAAAAGAGAAACTTGTTTTTTAACAATACCAGGACAAATGGTATTAGACATATTTAGCACTCCGATAACAGAAAATACACATTCAGATATCAGCTAAGGAGATTATTTAAATACAATATCATAAGAATAATGAGGATCCACAACGTGCATGTAGTCACTCACAAGAAACAAAACTAGAAGCCTTTTACTTCAGGGTACTCACAAGAAATAGTCACTCACTCAAATAAAGAAGTGAGGTGTCATTAATCCCAGGAAGTTTCCTTAGATGGTGTTCCTGTCTAAGGAAAGCACTCCAGTTTACAGACCAGCAGCTCTGAGAAGACCACTCAAAGGGGGTCTTCGGCGTTTCATTGTTTGGCCAGATGTGGCTGTGGGCATTACAACATAATCCAGAAGCTTCTCAGCTAGTCTGGGCACCTCCTTTGTTAAGGACCCTGTCAACTGACTGAAGGTCCCACCCCTCCTGACCCACCAGTTGGTAGAGGTGAATCTGATTGACAACACCTTGGTACCATTCTAGGTGTATATATGTGGGGACAGGCACAGTGGGGCACAGAAGGTACTAAAGAGCCATCAATCTCCTCATTGAAAGCTCCAGATTTCAGGGGAATGTGTACTGCCTCACAATCCAGCCTGTGACCACAGTCATCTGACAAACTACTCTGGAGTGGTGGTGCAGTCACCCCTTGTCTCCAAAGTCAAAAGGGGGCATTCTGTTGGTGAGTTCGAATGCCCACTGTGGATCATCATACCTAATGTGTCATTTATGTGTCATTTTCCTGTTATACATTATCATTACAAATCAACCTACAATAGAACAGAATAATACAAATTACAGCAATTACAGTTATTAACAAATATTGGAGAAAGTTGGTTAGCCATACTAATAAGGAAAACAAATGCATTGACATTTTTTTCACCAGTTAGTCCCTAGTCCAAATAATGTAAATCTGTATCATTCTGATATGCTAGTGACTCTTCCTTTGGTCTCTTCTGTTTCTTTGTTGCCCTCTGCTGCAGGGACAGATGCTGCATCTTTGGTACTGAGTCCTGCATCATGTTTGTCCAACTCATAGAAAGGTTTAACATAGTTCGCAGGAAACCACTTTGGTCCTGTTGGAAGAAGAACACAAGCATACCCCCTCCCCCAGGTGATTAGTTCTACAGGCCCTTGCCACTGACTGTTGTGCAGGGGATCCCGGTATAAAACCTTTGGTCTCTGAGACAGTGAATCTGGAACACGGAAATGTTTTTCCACTGCTGTGATAGAGGAGGGAGGCACTGTACAAATCAAAAAATTTAAAGCATATATTGCATTGTCTAATTGTTCCTGAGGCATCATATTCCCCCTTTTTGGTTTTAATAACATCTGTTTCAGTGTGGAATGTACTCGTTCAATGACAGTCTGTCCAGTGGGAGAATGTGAAATACCTGTGACATGCGAAATACCCCATTGCTGTAAAAAATATTGCGTGGATCTAGCAGTGTATCCAGGACCGTTGTCAGTTTTAATCTGTTGTGGCACTCCCAGCATAGCAAAATAGTGGGTCCAGTGACACTGAACATCTCTGCTTTACTCACTTGTATGCGCAGATGCACAAAGCATACCTGAAACATATACATATTTCAAACGGCCAAAGGATGAAACGTGTAACATCAGACTGCCAAATGTCATTAGCTGAGAGTCCGTGAGGGATAACTCCAAGGGAGGGCGAGCTTGTAATCACGCCTTGACATTCCGGGCAAGAGCGCACTATGTCTCTCACTTGCTCGAGAGTGAGACCAAACATCTTTTTTAAGGCAGCAGCATTCTGATGGAAGAAAGCATGTGAAACCCTGGCAGACTGGAAACAGCCTGTAGCTACAGTATAAGAATCTGCAACTGTGGAGGGGTTTCTGTTAGACGGAGATTGATTACTGAACTAGCCAGGCCTAAAGGAATTTCAAGGTCAACTTGGAAAGCTGAAAACAGGACCTGCTGTGGGAGAGAATCAGTTCTACAATAACAAGGCCTCAACATGACGTAAATCAATGGACCTATCAGCAGTGAGACTTCGGTGCGTGGACAGCTCGTGAACATAGATGCTTGGAGCGTGGACGCGCGATCAGAGAATAGTTGCATATATAAGGAGGCTTGTTTCTGTAACAAATGGCTTTGCGTGATTCACATTGAATCGGAATGCTGAGTCCGTTATCACTCCAACCAATGGTGACCCTGACATGATACTCTGAACGGCGTATCAGTACGATTGGGGAAAAGCCTGGAGTGGCCCAGCTGGAGGCGGATCAGCTGGACTGAGAACCGGGTGGAGGCGTATGGACGTTCCGCAGACAATTTTGTCGAAGAAATCACCGGAAAAGGTGAGCAGCTGGGGCAGGAGGAGGGAAGAGTGAAGCTCCTCCTGATATTTTCTCTGTGAGAGAACTTAAATATGAAGAAAGTAACATACGTAGACTGTTAGTTTGGTGTAGAACTAACGGCTACCTGGCAGAAACCAAGAAGGCTTTTAAACTTGAACTTTGGGACGATATAGGGCAGAAATTATGGGATATGGTCAGCAATGGAGATAAAGAAGCTAAATCATTAGTAACTACATGGAAGCTTATAATTACCACCTTAAAAGATCTTAAGCCTGAATGCTCTGTTGCTGCTGGAATTTTTGTAGCGTTCCAGCCTGATAAGAATCCTGAAAATCGCTGTGAAGTTTACCCAGTTTGTGTCTTTGATACCTTCCCTACTCCAGCCCCTGCTGTGCCTTCAGCACCCCCGAGGGTTCAGCAGTCCGGGGCAGGGGGAGGAAAAATGCCGAGCGGGTGTCCTGCTACACTATTACCCAACTCTGATGAGAATAGCAAGGATTGGAGTCACACAACTTGCCTAAAGAACCTGTGAAAGCTGAGAATGCTAAACTCATAAACAAGTGTACTATCAGTCCTTTTACCAATTTGTATCCGCCTTTACCAGCTTTTAACCCTCCAGCTTCCATGAGAGAGCAGAAGGAGTCGCCGGATAAGAACTGGGCAAAAGAACTGCGTGAAGGATTAGATCAGCTAACAGTGAGTGAATCCAGTAGTCGGCAATGTGATGATGCTGTTCACGACGGGAAAGGGGATGCACCTGGGGACTCAGGTTATACTAATAATTATGATGCTAGAAACTATTGGCGAGAATGTGCACTGTTCTGAACGCCCCTGTTACTAATGTTTCTCCAGCACCATTCTAGTCCACATTATCTGATGACTTGGATGAGAATGGGGGTTTGCAGCATTTTCTTCAAAAGTTAACAGGAAAAGGAGTATGTGTACATGTTGCCCTGTGATCAGATAAAAACCATGAAAGACTCAAGCAAAATTAGACCTATGCAATGTAACAGCTATAGATCATTTAGGTCAGAAAGATGGGGATCCGTTGAAAGCGGCGGGTATCCCCCAGCTCTTGGAAGAGACACTAATTGGCGCACCGCAATTACAGGTGTGATTAGTTTCTGAAATCCTGAGGCAGTCAGCAGACCTTGCTTATTAAGCTATGATAAAGATGCCTGAAACCAACAAAGCAGCCAAATCATTTCCAACTATTAATCAGGGTCCCAATGAGAATTACATGCAATTTATTGACCATCTTCAAGAGACCATCAATAAGCAGGTTGAAAACTTAGAAGTTAAGGAAGCACTGGTGTTGAAATTAGCAGTAGAGAATGCTAATGTTTGCTATCAGCATGTTATTTGCGAGTTTTACAGTACATATTATGTGCTCCTGTGTATTGCCTCTCTGAAAATCAAGCAGCTTGTCAGGAATATGAGTTAATTGTTTTACTAGTTGTTTTTAAGTGCGCCACAAAACCTTCTCCCCGCTTTTCCCACTCATGCTGCAAGCAGCCCTCTGCTTCCCCCCTCACTCCTCTTCTCAAGGTTTTTACTTGCAAGATGGGATCAGGAATGATCGTTTTCAGTTGTGTTCCTAAGAAATCAGTATTGGGAGGTGTTTTAAAACATAGGAAAGCACTCTGACAATAAATCATTAAATCTTTTCAGACAGTTTTACAGGCAGGGCGATTTGAACTTGAACAAGCTGAGAGAGACTTAACTGATAACACACAGGTCAGAAAACTTGTTAAAGTCTGCAAGATGCTTTCCTTATTAACCTGTTTTCTTTGTGGGTATCTGTTTAAGCATGTTGCAATTTTAGTAGGTCTTTGTTATATTGTACTATAAGTTCACAGTCTGTTAAATCATGAGAATCCATGGACTCAAAAAGTGCGTTTTGTGATAATACAGAAGATCGTGAGTCATTTAGTTCATTACTGCGTGAATGTGATGGTAAAATTTTGAGTGTAGTAGCTGTTATTTCTCTTTCTAGCACGCTAGCTTTATTTCGGTATCCAGACTTGCGCAACTCTGTGATAGGCTCTGTCTCATCTCAATGTGCTGGATTTGGCTCTTTTGTATGCACACCAAGTAAAGAATCCTGATTTTGGGATAACAGTTGTAGCGCACCAGATGAGACACTAATAAAAGCCTTGCCCGATCCAGCTTGCTGCGGCAGCGGGGGTGCAGGTGCCGATGGGGCTCCAGCGCGCACTGACCTGTTTTGTCAGGGAGACCCAGTGGTGCCTCCACCTGGCTGAGCAGTAAGCAGTTCAAAGGTGCAATGCAAAAATTGAGAGATTGTCTTAAATTAGTGTAACTGTGATCCACCTGCATATTTGAACTTGGTATTTGGTTTTCATATCTGAGCTCAGTATTTTAATTTGCATATTTGTATTTGGTACCAAACAAATTTTGTTTGGGGAGATAATTACAAAATGGGAACCCGTTCCACTGCTAAAATGTCACTGCTGAAATTCCAAATTGCTCCCCCTTAGGATGCATCCTTGCGCATTAGAGTAATTGCTTATATTGTCATCTAGTAATTTTGAGACCAGAAAATAATTTAAAATGTTAAACTCTGCTTTGCACTGAAAAAAAAAAAAAAAAGAAACAAACAAACACCTAAATGCTATGAGGGATGTGAACTTGGTATTTTATGAAGTTGTATTTAAAAGTTGCTGGAATGTGAACTGATTTGGATCTAGGAAAATGGAATAATGGATTGATGTTTAATATACTGTATTTGACATCTGTAAATTGTGGAAGGTAAATGGGGCTGAGGAATGTAACAACTGTTGAGCTAATTGGAATGGTATATAAAACTCAGCTCATTGTAACCGAGGAGTTTGCCAGAGCCTCCCACTTCGTACCAGCAGTTACGCCAGCTGCGTGGCCTTGGCTATATCTGAACTGCAGCAAGAAGAGAAAGAAGAAAAAAAAAATGGAAAAACCTGGTTGCCCGCTGCTAAGTGGAGAAAGGGGGGCTTTATTCCCCCTGCTCTGTCTTTTTTTTTCCTGGAGTATTGTCATCCATCCTTGTTGTGGCACTGTGTTGCTTTCTCAGCTTTGAATCAGGGGTTGCTGGTGATGTTTCTTTTTCCTTCTGTCTTGTTCCTAGGTTTTGGCACATCTGGGGAAAGAGCTCATAATTTTACCTCCTTGCTGAAGTCAGTCTTTTCATACTGGTCAGCTTTTGGAGGTCAGAGTGCTCAATGCTTCTCTGGGTCAGACTGGTACTGATTTGGGTGTGGAGTGCAGCCAGGTTGGTTTAATGTGGAGTTCGAACCGATCTGTTTTCATGCTGGGCTGGATGTCTTGTCATCCCAGATGGGGGCGAGAGGGAGGTTTTATTCTCCCTCCAAGCAATGCTATTGCTAGAGAACTGTAATACTGCATCAAGGAGTCTGAGGGATGAAATTTAAAGGCATTGCCAGTGGGTCCATAGTTCTAATGAAGCTGGGAAATTAAACAAATTTTTTTTTTTTTTAATACACTTATTCTGTGGTAACTGGTTGTAAGAGACTTCTTAGTAAATTCACCATGCTAGTTTTTGAGATCATGGAAGAGAATGAAAGAGAGGCTGTTTTTTGAAATCAATAGAATGCCAAATTTGGAACAAAGTTTTAATACATGAATTCTTGTATTTGCCATAAAGCTCTATACCTCTCTTGGGTCAGGATTTGTTAAGTAAATTGTAAGCTCAAATAACGTTTTCTGAGAACTCTGTTTAGTTGCATGTCCCACAAGAAGCTGCTTGTATGGCGCAGATCTGCTTGCTGCAAGTGAGAAATCTCCAAGGAAATTTCAAATGCTGTATTTCCACTAGTATTAACAGCCAATGTTTCGATAAAGCAAATACTACACTGATAGATCTGAAACAGGACTTCGATCCGGTAAGGGAAAACAATATCCAATAAAGATGACAGCCAAAATGGAGTTAGAAACTTTGAGGAATAAATTTATGAAAACCTTACAGGCTGACTGCATTCGATTGGACTTGCAGATTTGTCTATTTATAGCTACAACATAGAAACAACCTGTGGCTAGTATGAGACAGTATGATGAGATTGCTAACAGGCTGATATATCAATTGTCACTCTGATCAAGAAAATGCAGGGAATGAATTTAAGTCTTAATAGGCCATGATCCTTTTGTCATATATGTACCAGTTGTGAAATATAATTATGATTTTTTTTTTATTTGTAATCTATGTCTTTGTAAATTGCACTAGCTGATTTTCTTAACAGCACGGCTTTTGGCATGCATAAATGTAAATTTTTGCAGAACCTGCAAGTCTTTAACATCAGGTCATAGGCCATATTTGTATTTGGTCTGATCCTACATACTTGCACAGTTTTTGTTGATGGTTCTGGGAAGTCTCATAAAGCTGTAGTAGTTTGGTGTGAAGATAACGATTGGCATCATTCTGTAAAAACTATTGAAGGTTCAACCCAATTAGCAGAACTTGGCACAGCTTTACATTACTTAGAGCTTTTTAAGGAGGAACCTCTAAATTTGATTTGTGATTTTGAGTACGTAGTCAAGATGCAATGCACGTATGTGATTCCAAACTTTCTTTCTTTGTTGGTTTTAAAAAAAAGGGGGGGAAAGTAGGGGAAACACCACAAAACCAGTTGTCAAAACCATTGTATGTGATGAAATACTTTGCAAGTATGACCCAAAACCGTGCTAAATCAGAAAGAACCTACATTAGTTATGGTCAAATCACTAGTCAGTGGAAAAAGCCACATCAATTGATAACCTGGGGAAAAGGTTATGTTTGTGTCATTACAGGCCAAGAACTGAAGTGGATTCCCACGAAATGGGTCAAGCCATGGCTGAACAAAGACAACAAAGATTCAGTGGATGCAGCTGGACAGGAGGGAGATAAGTTGTGAGGACTGTTTCAGATGTAAACCATGGATCCTAATTCAGTGTTATAGATGCTCACAGACCTGGTGGTCTAGAAGCCTATTAGCAAGCAGGTGCTGTACCTTCTGTGGAGAATGGCAATTTGAACAATCAGCAGGAGAGCCAAAAGGGTGATATTATACTTAAATAGTCAATGCAAAAATGAGGTAAAATTATGAGACATTCCTACAAAATCCACAAAACACGCAGTTACAAATATTCTACTTTTAACATTAGGATTAGGGACAGTCAGCATGGCTTTACCAAGGGTAAGTCATGCTTGACCAACCTCATAGCCTTTTATGAGAATGTAACAAGGTGGATGGATGATGGCAGAGCGGTGGATGTGGTCTACCTTGACTTCAGTAAAGCCTTTGACACAGTCCCTCACAGCATCCTCACAGCTAAATTGAGGAGGTGTGGTCTAGACAATAGAGTAGTGAGGTGGGTTGGAAACCGGCTTAAAGAGAGAAGCCAGAGAGTGGTGGTCAATGGTGCGGAGTCCAGTTGGAGGCCAGTATCTAGTGGAGTGCCTCAGGGGTCAGTACTGGGGCCAATATTATTCAATATATTCATTAATTATTTAGACGAGGGAATTGAGTGTACTATCAGCAAGTTTGCTGATGACACTAAACTGGGAGGAGTGGCTGACACGCCAAAAGGCTGTGCTGCCATCCAGCGGGACCTGGACAGGCTGGAGAGTTGGGCGGGGGATAACCTGATGGAATTTAACAAGGGAAAGTGTAGAGTCCTGCATCTGGGCAGGAACAATCCCAAGTTCCAGTATAGGTTGGGGAATGACCTATTAGAGAGCAGTGTAGGGGAAAGGGACCTGGGGGTCCTGGTGGACAACAGGATGACCATGAGCCAGCACTGTGCCCTTGTGGCCAGGAAGGCTAATGGCATCCTTGGGTGTATTACAAGGGGGGTGGTCAGTAGATCGAGAGAGGTCCTCCTTCCCCTCTACTCCACCCTGTTGAGACCCCATCTGGAATATTGTGTCCAGTTCTGGGCCCCTCAGTTCAAGAAGGACAGGGAACTGCTGGAGAGGGTCCAGCGTAGGGCTACAAAGATGATTAAGGGAGTGGAGCACCTCCCTTATGAAGAAAGGCTGAGGGAGTTGGGTCTCTTTAGTTTGGAGAAGAGGAGACTGAGGGGTGACCTTATTAATGTTTATAAATATATAAAGGGTGAGTGCCACGAGGATGGAGCCAGGCTCTTCTCAGTGGCAAACAATGATAGGACAAGGGGCAATGGGATCAAGCTGGAACACAAGCGGTTCCACTTAAATTTGAGAAAGAACTTCTTCTCAGTGAGGGTAACAGAGCACTGGAACAGGCTGCCCAGGGAGGTTGTGGAGTCTCCTTCCCTGGAGACATTCAAAGCCCGCCTGGAGACATTCCTGTGCGACCTCACCTAGGCGTTCCTGCTCCAGCAGGGCGATTGGACTAGATGATCTTTTGAGGTCCCTTCCAATCCCAAACATACTGTGATACTGTGATACTGTGATACTGTGATTATGGTTGTGTTGTATTAACTTGTTTGATTGTTCTGAATCTATTAATAAGTGGTTTAGGCAAACTAGAACAGTACATTAATAAGATTGCCATGGTAAAGTTAAGGTTTGACATTGTCCTGGTTTTGTTAAAAAACAAGTTTCTCTTTTAGTGAATTTTTGCCTGTCAGCTAAAGCCTTCACGTTAGCTGCATTTTCCTGGAGAACCCAACACATGTTTTGGTTAAACCTAGCAATGGAATGCAAACTTATTGATAAGCACGGATGGACATCTCGCGAGAGGGACAACGAGAAACTGATGTCCGAGAGACTGACCAACGGTGTATAACATTCCATTCACGTGAATACTTCATATAAAAGTGGGAGATCACGAGGATCTCGTCCCTTTTTGCCTTTTTCCCTTTTTTTTCCTCATGGCTGACATTAGGAGAGGACCTTGCTGGTCATCCCTGCGAACTGACGCCTAGTGAGAGACTGAATCCAGCTCCGGTTGGCTACAGAGTCTAATCCAGGACTTTGGGTGCTGGCTCTGCAGTTGCTGAGACTTTCAAGATTGGTTTTGTATATTTTGTATTATTTTCTCTATTCTTATCAGTAGCGTTAGTAAAACATCTTTAACTTTTCCAACTCTCTTCTCTCTGTCCTTCTTTCCCTCCCGATCGCCTGTCCTGAGTGGGAAGGGGGGAGAGGGAGGGGCAAAAGGGGGAAGTGGGGGGGAGAGGAGGTTAACAATACATCTGCCAGGGTTTGATTGTCACCCCGCAATCTTAACCCTCGACAGATAATTGGCGCCCAACGTGGGGCAAGAGAAAGGGGTAAATTTGGAGATTTTTGGCTTTTCTACTGCTCTGACATACCTTTCAATTTTCTTGGCACGGTGCCAACTCATAGAGTTGTGATACTCGCGCGTCTGTTTGCTTCAGATATTATTTAGTGGTATTAAGGCAAAGTGAATTACATTGATTTAAAGATGTTATGGCAAAAGTTGTATCAGTTATTTTCTACATTGTGCTCGCTGATCCCATATCTGTGTTGGTGTTTCTTTCTGAATCGAAGTATTCATTATATAACAACAAGAAACTGGACAGCGGTCATGATGATTCTGTGTGGTTTGGCATTGGTTTATTTCATTATACTGCAGCTGCTAATGAATTTCTACTCGATTTTGCTTTACCTTGAAAAACCTCCAGGAGAGATTAAAGAGCAGAATGGCTCTATATTTGCTAATTGGTCAAGCGAATCTTTAGAAAGGCTGACTAACAATACTTTTGTGATTTCACTAGGACAGTTTGCAAATGTTTTAGAGAACTTTGAATATCCTTGGAGCTTTGATAGAACTGTGATGGTGTTATCTGGTTTGCTGAATGTGTGTCAGTTTGTGTTACTGTTAAGAGAAATGAGGTTCAATAGGAGGTTTGCGTCTCTTCTTAGTCCTGAGATTTGCAGTGCGTCTTCGGAAGCTTTAGCAAAAAGCACTCCTAGCCGCTCGAGAAAAGGCAAAACAGCCAAAGCTGCTGCTGCAGACACTGCCCCCCCAGCCGCGGCTTCACAGGCTGAAGATACAGCTCCTCCGCAGAGCTCCTCTGCCAAGGTCGCTGCAGATAACGTTACTTCTACAGCCTCAAAGGCTAACAAGGCAGCCCCCACGTCTTGACACACTGGGCACTGTTGCTGCTGTAACCACAGCAAACACTGTGACAGTCATTCAGACTCTGAAAATGAATCAAATGATGGTGAACCCATATCAGCATCAGTTGCTGGTTGTAAGAAAGTCACTAGAAAGACTACCCGTGCAGCAGGTGATGGCACAGGGCCAACATCAACCCAAGAGGCATCATCATCAGGACAGGGTGGAGATGAAGTGACCACCACTCGGTCCTTTTCTCCAGGTGAGCTGAGAGATCTGCGAAAAGACTTTAGTCGTCGTGAAGGCGAGAATATTTTAACCTGGCTGCTGCGATGCTGGGACAATGGGGCAGAAACAATTGAATTAGAAGGTGGTGAAGCCAGGCAGCTGGGATCTCTGTCAAAAGATTCCACCATTGATAGGGCAATTTCAAGAGAGTCTAATGCCGCTACTCTCTGGACCCGACTCCTGGCAGCTATGAAAGTCAGATTTCCCTACAAGGAAGATTGTATATCCAAGTTAGGGAAATGGAATACTATGGAGAGAGGTATCCAGTTCCTGAGAGAATTAGCTGTGTGAGAGATCATCTATCTAGGACCAAACAGCCAAGAGGGGACAGACCCAGATAGAATCAATTGTACAAAATCTATGTGGCGCAGATTTGTACAAAGTGCACCACCTGCATATGCTAAGTCATTGGCAGGAATGGTCTGGTCAGCTAGAGGTATACAAGAAATTAATGAAGTGATTGAGCAGCTCCGGTACTTTGAGGACAGCCTTGCTGGTTCTCTACGGGCTTGTGTATCCGCTGTGGAGAAACTGTGTGAAAAATCTGATGACCGGTTTGAAAAGCTGTTGCAAGAAATCAAAGAGCTCAGAGAAGACTCGTACCGTTCACGACCTGCACAAACCTATGTTTCAGCTGTTAGGAGAAGGTGTTTCCAATCTCGAGAGAGAGGGCAGAGACAGCCCACAAAAAGAGGTTCACTGTGGTTCTTCCTACATGAGCAGGGAGAAAACATGAATAAGTGGCATGGAAGGCCTACCTCAGAACTTCAGGAACGAGTACGTGAGATAAAAGGAAAAACTCCTAGGAAGGTGGCTGCTCCAGTTTACAAAAGGAGCAGAAGAGATTCTGATGCTCTTGAAGGAACCTCTAATTCACACCCAGAGACTGTGCAAAACAGGAATTAGAGGTGCCCTGCCTCCAACCAGGTGGAGGAAAGGGATAACAGAGTTTATTGGACTGTACAAATACTATGGCCTGGTACAACACAACCCCAGGAGTACAAAGCTTTAGTGGACACTGGTGCTCAGTGCACAATAATTCCTTCTAATTATAAAGGGACGCAATCCATCAATATTGTTGGAGTGACTGGGGGATCCCAGGAGCTGACTGTTGTAGAGGCTGAAATGAGCCTAACTGGAAAAAACTGGCAAAAGCATCCCATTGTGACTGGTCCAGATGCTCCGTGCATCCTTGGTATAGACTACCTCAGGAGAGGGTATTTTAAGGACCCAAAAGGGTATAGGTGGGCATTTGGTATAGCAGCTGTGGACACTGAGAAAATTGAACAGCTGTCTGATTTGCCTGGTCTTTCAGATGACCCTTCTGTTGTAGGACTGCTGATGGTTGACGATCAGCAGGTGCCAATTGCTACCACGACGGTGCATCGCCGGCAATATCGCACCAATCGAGACTCTTTGATTCCTATCCAGAAGCTGATCCGTCAATTGGAAAGCCAGGGTGTGATCAGTAAGACTCGCTCACCTTTTAACAGCCCAATCTGGCCAGTGCGTAAGTCTAGTGACGAGTGGAGACTAACTGTAGACTGTCGTGGCCTGAATGAAGTTACACCACCACTGAGTGCTGCTGTGCCTGACATGCTAGAACTGCAATTTGAACTGGAGTCAAAGGCAGCCAAGTGGTATGCTACAATTGACATTGCTAATGCATTTTTCTCTATTCCTGTAGCAGCAGAGTGCAGGGCGCAGTTTGCTTTCACCTGGAGGGGCATCCAGTATACATGGAATCGCTTGCCCCAGGGGTGGAAACACAGTCCTATCATCTACCATGGACTGATCCAGACCACGCTGGAGCAAGGTGAAGCTCCAGAACACTTGCAATATATTGATGACATCATCGTATGGGGCGACACAGCGAAAGAAGTCTTCGAGAAAGGTGAGAGAATAATTCATATTCTTTTGGATGCTGGTTTTGCCATAAAACGGAGCAAGGTCAAGGGACCTGCACGAGAGATCCAGTTTTTAGGAATAAAATGGCAAGATGGCCGTCGTCAGATCCCAATGGATGTGATCAACAAAATTGCAGCAATGTCTCCACCTACTCATAAAAAGGAGACACAGACTTTCTTGGGCGTTGTAGGTTTTTGGAGAATGCATATTCCTGACTACAGCCACATTGTGAGTGACTCGTAAAAAGAAGCAATTCGAGTGGAGCCCTGAACAACGACAAGCCTTTGAACAAATTAAGCGTGAGATAACTCATGCGGTGGCCCTTGGACCAGTCCGAACTGGACTAGATGTTAAAAATGTGCTCTACACCGCAGCCGGAGATAATGGACTTACCTGTAGCCTCTGGCAGAAAGCACCAGGAGAAACCCGAGCTCGCTTAGCGTGATCTTGCAATCCATTACTCCACGACTTCGTGCAGGATGTGAAAGGAACCTCCTGAGGCCAACTATACTCCAACGAAGGAACAGAGGATGCTTCAGAAGTGATCGGCACTGAAGCACAGCTCCTCCTGGCACCTCGACTGCCGGTGCTGAGCTGGATGTTCAAAGGGACGGTTCCCTCTCCACATCATGCAACCGAAGTTACGTGGAGTAAATGGATTGCACTGATCACGCAACGAGCTCGAATTGGAAGTCCCAACCGTCCAGGGATATTAGAAGTTATTACAGACTGGCCAGAAAGTAAAGACTTTGGGATGTCTCCAGATGAGGAGGAAGTAAAACGTGCTGAAGAAGCACCACCGTATAATACGCTTTCAGAGACTGATAAGCAGTATGCACTGTTCACAGATGGATCCTGTCGTCTTGTAGGAAAACATCGAAGGTGGAAAGCTGCTGTGTGGAGTCCCACACGACAAGTTACAGAAGCCACTGAAGGACAAGGTGAATCCAGTCAGTTTGCAGAAGTGAAAGCCATCCAGCTGGCTTTGGACATTGCTGAACGAGAGAAGTGGCCAATACTTTATCTCTATACTGACTCACGGATGGTAGCAAATGCCTTGTGGGGGTGGCTACAGCAATGGAAGAAAAGCAACTGGCAGCGCAGAGGTAAACCCATTTGGGCTGCCACACTGTGGCAAGACATTGCTGCTCAGCTAGAGAGCCTGCCTGTGAAAGTTCGGCATGTAGATGCTCATGTACCTAAACGTCGAGCCACCGAGGAACATCTAAACAACCAACAAGTGGATCAAGCTGCTAAGATTAAAGTAGCTGAGGTGGACTTGGACTGGCAACATAAAGGTGAACTTTTCCTAGCTCGGGGGGCCCATGATGCTTCAGGGCATCAAGGTAGAGATGCAACATACAAATGGGCTCGTGATCGAGGGGTGGATTTAACTATGGACACTATTTCACAGGTTATTCATGAATGTGAAACTTGCGTCGAAATCAAACAAGCGAAACGGTTAAAGCCTGTATGGTATGGGGGGCGATGGTTAAAGTATAAGTATGGAGAAGCTTGGCAGATTGATTATATTACACTTCCACAAACACGTCAAGGTAAGCGTTATGTACTTACAATGGTGGAAGCAACCACTGGATGGTTGGAAACATATGCCGTACCTCATGCTACAGCCCGACATATAGCTTATAAGTTTTGGAATAAGTGGGTATTTGTTTGATCTTAATTACATTATATGTAATTGTAATTATGTTGTTAATCACGTGTTCTATGTTGCAGTATATTTCAAAGACGATTCAGCATGCTGTTTAAGGGGTCTGACTAATTCAAGAACAAAAAGGGGGAATTGTGGAGTGGTTTTGTTAGATGGAGATATGTTGTTGAATTAGTCAGGTCCAAAGGAATCTCAAGGCCACTTCGAGAAGCTGAGAACAGAATCTGCTGTGAGAAAGAGGGGCGTTTCTTCATTAACAGGGCCTCAGCATGGCGTGAGTCGTCGGACCTATCATCGGTGGGGTTCCAGTGTGTGGACTGCCCATGATACTCATTTAGCGAATCCATGCTTGGAGCGTGGATGCGTGATTAGAGAATAGTTGCGTATATAAGGAGGCTTGTTTCTGTAATAAATGGCTTTGCGTGATTCACATTGAATCAGAATGCTGAGTCCTTTATCGCTCCAACACCAAAAGAATTTTGTTTGGGGGAGATAATTAAAAAATGGGAAACGGTTCCATTGCTAAAATACCACCTTTCTCCCCCTTAGGATGCATCCTTATACATTAGAGTAATTGCTCTTATTGTTATCTAATAATTTTGAGATGAGAAAATAACTGAAGTTGTTAAACTCTGATTCGCATTGAATTTATGTGTTTGTTGGAGGTATGGGAACTAAAACTAAATGCAATGATAGATGTGAATTTGGAAGAGGTTGTATTTAAAAGTTGCTAGAATATGAACTGATTTGGATTTAGGAAAATGGAATAATGGATTGATGTTTAATATGCTGGTTTTTGACATATGTAAATTTTTAAAGGTAAATGGAGCTAAGGAATGTAACTATTGCTGAGCTACTTGGAATTGCGTAAGAAGTGTATTATGGTTGTAATGAAATGGTAAAACAAAAAAGCAAAATATCCCAGGCCTGTATTTGAACATAAATGTCAGGCCTGTGTCAAGCTGCAAGATAAACTCAGCTCATTGTAACTGAGGAGTTTGCCAAAGCCTCCTACTTCATACCAGTGATTATGCTAGCTGCATGGCCTTCGCCATATCTAAACCGTAGCAAGAAGAGAAAGGAAAAAAAAAAAGGAAAAACCTGGCTGCCCGCTTTCAGGGCTGTGAAAGGGAGGTTTTCTGTCCCCCCCACTGCAGTGATGTTGTAATACTGAATAGAGCAGTCTGGAGGGTGAAGTTTAAAGGCATCCTTAGCAGATCCACAGTTCTAATGAAACTGGGAAATTAAACTAAAAAAAAAATATTTTTTTTTTTTTAACAGACTTATTCTGTGGTAACTTGTTGTGAAAGACTTCTTAGTAAATTCACTGTGATAGTCTTTGAGATCATGGGAGAGAATGAAAGAAAGGCCATTTTTTGAGACAAATGGAATGTCAAATTTGGAACAAAGTTTTACCATATGAATTCTTGTACTTGACAGAAAGCCCTATACCTCTCTTGGGTCAAGGTTTGTTAAGTAATTGTAACCTCAAATAACGTTTTCTGAGAATTCTGTTTAGTTGCATGTCCTACAAGAAGCTGCTTGGATGGTGCAGATCTGCTTGCTTCAAGTGAGAAAGCTCCAAGGAAATTTTGAATGCTGTATTTCCACTAGTATTAACAGCCAATGTTTCGATAAATCAAACACTACACTGATAGAACTGAAACAGGACTTTGATCCGGTAAGGGAAAACAATATCCAATAAATATGACAGCCAAAATGGAGTTAGAAACTTCGATGAATAAATTTATGACAGCCTTACAAGCTAACTACATTCGATTGGACTTGCGATTTGTCTATTTATAGCTACAACATAGAAACAACTTGTGGCTATTGTGGGACAGTATAATGAGAATGCAAACAGACAGATATACTTGGAATGGATTTTTTTGCCCAATTCTTTTCGTAAAACTATTACTGCGCCCCTGGAATTGATTGTTACTCTGATCAAAAAAGGCAGAGAACGGATTCAGGCTTTAGTAGGTCGCGATCTGTCTGTCATATAAGTACCTTTTGTGAAAGCAGATTTTGATTTTTTTATTCACAATCTCTGTCCTTGCAAATTGCACTAGCTGATTTTCTTAACAGCATAGCTTTTGGCATGCCTAAATGTAAATTGCTTCAAAATCTGCATGTCTTTGATATCAGACCATAGACCGTACTTGTATTCGGTCTTATTCAAAATGCTCACACAGTTTTTGTTGATGGTTGTTGATGAACCAAATTTAGAGGTTCCTCCCTAAAAAACTCTAAGGCATGCAAAACTGTGCCAAGTTCCACTAATTGGGTTGAACCTTCAACAATTTTAACAAAATGATGCCAATTGTTATCTTCACACCAGACCACTACAGCTTTATGAGACTTTCCTGAACCATCAATAAAAACTGTGCAAGTATGTAGGATCAGACCAAATACAAGTATGGCCTATGACCTGATGTTAAAGACTTGCAGGTTCTGCAGAAATTTACATTTATGCGTGCCAAAAGTTGTGCTATTAAGAAAATCAGCTAGTGCAAATTACAAGGATATAGATTGCAGATAAAAAAATATCAGAATTAATTTGACAAATGGTACATATATGACAAAAGGATCATGGCCTATTAAGACTTAAATTCATTCCCTGCATTTTCTTGATCAGAGTAACAGTTGGTATATCAGTCTAGTAGCATTCTCATCATACTGTCCAACCATAGCCACAGGTTATTTCTATGTTGTAGCTTTCCTGGTTGATCTGTTTTTGCTGGTTTCCACATCTTTACAAGCAGCTGTAAATTGGGGAGGGGCAAACCATCCATCAGTTCTCGGGGAATACCTTTATCCAGACCTAATTTCCAACACTGATGCCTTTAACCTACCCCTGTAAAATTCTTAGATCGGGGGCAAGGGAATTTTGCCTCTACTTCAGTTCGGCACACTGCTACTTGAGACTTAACGTCTTTACCGACGAACCCCATACGCTGGCCATAATTAATCAACTCCCGTGCAATCTCTCCCCAAGAGAGACCCGGTCCAGCCTGAGGCCCCCCTGCTGTGGTGGCTCTCAGACGATCTTGGATTTGTATGGCATAGACTTTTAACGAGTCAGGTAACCCTCTAATTAAGGGGGTCATCCTGTCAGGGTCAGCAAACAGCAACATTGGAGAGGGCTGGTGAGGAACCAAATGCCTATCATGCATCAGCTGAAGACAAGCTGCTTTCTGAATGCTCTCAGTAAGCTGGCTTACCCCAGAGGTAGGAATAGCAAGTGGGTCTCCCCTCTCCAAAGGGTCTAAACCACCGGCCCAATACACAGCTCTCTGGGTCAGGGACCAAGGCTCCCTGTCATCTTCTACTGTTAGAAATACGCCAGGACCCCAATATCCTCGAGATTCTTCCTCAGAAAGCCTTATTCTGCCACCACCAGTCAGAGAAACTCTCCACACGTATTCCGTCTCAGTCTCCGTAGCCAGCCTGCTATATTTTTCCTGTAACTTTACTAGCTCAGTGACTGTATACGGTATTTCTTTAGTGACAATGGTGGGCTCGGCTTCCCCACCGTCATGTACAATTTCAGTTTTAACAAGTGGCCGAAGCTTGGGAGTAGGATCGCATTTTGACACAACCTCCAATTCTCTCCACGGGTAAAGAGGAGCTACATCCCTTGCTGTAAGAGAAGTTTCTTTTACTGGGTTGGAAAACCCCGGATCACTTTCCAAATCTTCATAATTAGCCAATTTCAAGCTTATCTGCCTTTCTCTTGAAAAGGCATCTCGTTAATTGTTCTGCAAATTTTCTATGATTCGTTTGTTATCAGCCAACTCTTTTTCTGCTTGTTGCCACTTAGAACACTCTACTGCCAATTCTGTCTGCAATGACTTAATCACCGCCTGGTCAGTTTCTTTATCTTTCTGACCAGCTATCAATGCTGCACCTAATACAGCACACACAATTGCTTTACCTTTTCCGAGCTTAAACCTATTTTCTTTTGCCAAGTTCCTTATTCGCTGAGTTACAATATCTGGACACGACCAGAATCCAGAGGCCCACTTAAGACCCTCAGGACTCGGGCAAGCCTTATAATCTTTTAGTAAATTCAACAACAGGGAACAATCCAGGTATGGGTTCTTATCACACTTCTGACACCAAATAAGGGTACCAACGGTATGCAGAAGAGGCCCAGGTTTAGATTTATTGCTATAGCAGCTAAGGTTAGTGATAAAATTTTGCATGTCCTGTGAGAGGGGAATGGCAGGGGTGATATTATTGTGGGTGTCTATTACAGGCCACCAGATCAGGGTGAGGAAGTTGATGAGGCATTCTACAGGCAGCTGAGAACAGCCTCACAATTAGAGGTCCTGGTTGTTGCAGGGGATTTTAACTACCCTGATGTTTGCTGGAAGGACTACTCGGCCAGCCAGCCACAGTCCAGGAGGTTCCTCCAGTGCATCGATGATAATTTCCTGATGCAAATGGTGGATGAGCCAACTAGGAGAGGAGTGCTACTGGACCTCATCCTCACTAACAAGGAGGGTTTGGTTGAAGCAGTAAAGGTTGAGGGCTGCCTTGGCTGCAGCAACCATGAGATGGTGGAGTTCAGGATCTCATGTGGCAGGAACAGAATAGCAAGCAGAATTGCAACCCTGGACTTCAGCAGGGCAAACTTTGGCCTTTTCAAACAATTGCTAGGAGAAATCCCATGGGCAAGGCTGCTTGAAGGTAAAGGGGCCCAAGATAGTCGGTTAGCATTCAGGAACTGCTTCTACCAAACTCAAGATCAGAGCATCCTGACAGGTAGGAAGTCAAGGAAGGGAGCCAGGAGACATGCTTGGTTAAACAGGGAATTGCTGGGCAAACTGAAGTGGAAGAGAAGAGTTTACAGATCATGGAAGGAGGGGCTGGCCACTTGGGAAGAATATAAGGCTGTTGTCAGAGGATGTAGGGAAGCAACAAGAAATGCTAAGGCCTCCTTAGAATTAAACCTTACAAGAGCAGTCAAGGACAACAGAAAGAGCTTCTTCAAATACATGGGAGATAAAACTAACACCAAAGGCAATGTAGGCCCACTGATGAATGAGGTGGGTGCCCTGGTGACAGAAGATACAGAGAAGGCAGAGTTACTGAATGCCTTCTTTGTTTCTGTTTACACTGCTGGAGGCTGTCCTGCGGAGCCCCGTACCCCTGAGGCCCCAGAGGAAGTCAGGACAATGGAGGAGTCTGCCTTAGTTGTTGAGGACTCGGTTAGGGAGCAGTTAAGCAATCTGGACATTCATAAATCCATGGGTCCAGATGGGGTGCACCCACGGGTGCTGAGGGAGGTGGCTGAGGTCATTGCTAGGTCACTCTCAATCATCATTGCCAAGTCTTGGGAAATGGGAGAGGTGTCTGAGGACTGGAGGAAAGCCTCACCTCCATCTCTGGGAAAGTGATGGAACGACTTATCCTTGGTGCCATCTCAAGGCATATCAAGAATAAGAGAGTCATTAGGGCCAGTCAACATGGCTTCACCAAGGGAAAGTCATACTTGACCAACCTGATAGACTTTTATGAGGACATAACGAGGTGGCTAGATGATGGCAAAGCAGTGGATGTGGTCTGTCTTGATTTCAGCAAAATATTTGACACAGTCTCCCACAGCATCCTCGCTGCTAAACTGAGGAAGTGTGGACTGGATGATCAAGTTGTGAGGTGGACTGGGAACTGGCTGAAGGAAAGAAGCCAGAGACTCGTGGTCAATGGGGCGGAGTCTAGCTGGAGGCCTGTATCTAGTGGAGTGCCTCAAGGGTCAGTACTGGGAACAGTACTATTCAATATATTAATCAATGACTTGGTTGAGGAACTAGAGTGTACTATCAGCAAGTTTGCTGATGACACCAAACTGGGAGGAATAGCTGACACGCCAGAAGGCTGTGCTGCCATCCAGAGAGACCTGGACAGGCTGGAGAGTTGGGTGGGGAAAAATTTAATGAAATATAACAAGGGCAAGTGTAGAGTCTTGCATCTGAGTTGGAACAATCCCAGGTTCCAGTATAAGTTGGGGAACGACCGATTAGAGAACAGTGTAGAGGAAAGGGACCTGGGGGTCCTGGTGGAGAGCAGGATGACCATGAGCCAGCACTGTGCCCTTGTGGCCAGGAAGGTCAACAGCATCCTGGGGTGTATTAGAAGGGGGGTGGTTAGTAGGTTGAGAGAGGTTCTCCTTCCCCTCTGCTCTGCCCTGGTGAGAGCACATCTGGAATATTGTGTCCAGTTCTGAGCCCCTCAGTTCATGAAGGACAGGGAACTGCTTGAAAGAGTCCAGCACAGAGCCAGAAAGATGATTAAGGGAGTGGAGCATCTCCCTTATAAGGAAAGGCGGAAGGAGCTGGGGTCTCTTTAGCTTGGAGGAGACTGAGGGGCGACCTTATTAATGTTTACAAATATACAACGAGTGAGTGTCACAAGGATGGAGCCAGGCTCTTCTTGGTGACAACCAATGATAGGACAAGGGGTAATGGGTTCAAACTGGAACACAAGAGGTTCCACTTAGATTTGAGAAGAAACTTCTTCACAGTGAGGGTGACAGAGCACTGGAACAGGCTGCTCAGGGAGGTTGTGGAGTCTCCTTCTCTGGAAACATTCAAAACCCACCTGGACGCCTTCCTGTGTAACCTCATCTAGGTGTTCCTGCTCTGGCAGGGGGATTGGACTAGATGATCTTGCGGGATCCCTTCCAGTTCCTAACATTCTGTGATTCTGTATTTGCAAAGAGGGGCAAACAGGGCAGGTGACTAAAATCGACCAACTGAGTATTCCATCCCATACACGTCATACACCCTGTATAAGTGGGAGATCACAAGGGTCTCGCTCTCTTCGACCATGGCTGGCATCTGAAGAGGACCCTGCCTTTCACACCTGTGATCCAAGGCCTGATTCCAGACCTTGCATTCCTGAATCTCATTCTGGTTTACTGTGGATTCCAGCCCAGGACTTCTGGGTGCCTGTCCTGCAGCCGCTGGAGCCACACCAGCTCCACCATGGGCAATGCTGCACTACCCTGGGAAATTCAAGATTGGTTTTGTATATTTTGTATTAGTAAAGCATTTAAAACATTTCCAACTTGTAAGTCTCTCTCCCTTTTCCTCCCGTTACCTTTCCTTAGAAGGGAGGGCAGGGGGTTAACAGAGAGCATCTGCCATGGTTTATTGTCACCCTGCAGTAAATGGTGATACTGAGCATGCTTAAAATTGCACTGGAGGTAGGTATCCTTTGAGATGGAGGTGTGTTTTGGTATTGTAGTGAGATTATAATGAGCAAAGTTCATCCACCAGACAAATTTTTCGCTCAGTAACTAGCACTTTGGATGAACATTTATTCTTTTTAACTGACAGCAGCTATACCTTATCTTAAAAATTGGCAGCAGCTATACCATCTGGTTCCTGTACCTGCCTTTTTACACAGGCTGCAGTATCTTCACACCAATCCACTCCCCCATACTTCTTAACTGCCAGTACATTGGGCTTCCCCATGCACTACCATCTAAGAATGCAGGCCAGGTGGGGGAGTGAAACCATACAGAGCAGATTTATTTCTTCCCTGCCGTGCAGCTGCCTTATATGCTGAAGATGTGGATATAACTTCTCAATAAGTGGATCCTTCATAATTAGTTTCTGTAATTTACTCCCTCAGTAATTATTCCACAACCTGTAAGAGCTCTAAGTTCAGATGATCAAAAATCATGGAAGATCAGACTTTCAGGAAAACCATACCCGTATTTACTAAGTTCATCTATCCAGGGAGAAGTCAGGATGATGTTGGTCTTTTTGGCCACCTGGGAACACTGCTGGCTTATATTCAGCCTGCTGTCAATCAACATCCCCAGATCCCTTTCTGCCAAGTAGCTTTCCAGCCACTCTTCCCCGAGACTGTAGCGTTGCATGGGGTTGTTGTGACCCAAGTGCAGGATCTGGCACTTGGCCTTGTTAAACTTCATAAAACTGGCCTCAGCCCAATGTTCCAGCTGGTCCAGATCCCTCTGTAGAGCCTTCCTACCATCCAACAGATCAACACTCCCACCCAACCTGGTGTCATCTGCAAACTTAGCAAGGGTGCACTCAATACCCTCATCCAGATCACTGATAAAGAGATTAAACAGAACTGGCCCCATTAATAAGCCCTGGGGAACACCACTTGTGATTGGCCACCAACTGGATTTGACTCCATTCACAACAGCTCTTTGGGTCTGGTCCTCCAACCAGTTCTTTACCCATCAAAGAGTGCACCCATCCAGGCCATCCAGGCCAGCTTCTCCAGGAGAATGCTGTGGGATACGGTGTCAAAGGCCTTACAGAAGCCTGAGTACACAACATTCACAGCCTTTCCCTCATCTACTAGTTGGGTCACCTTGTCATAGAAGGAGATCAGATTGGTCAAACAGGACCTGCCTTTCATAAACCCATGTTGACTGGACCTGATAATATGGTTCTCTTGTATGTGCCATGTGATGCCCCTCAGGATGATCTGCTCCAGGACCTTCCCTGGCACCGAGGTTAGACTGACAGGTCTCCAGTTGCCCAGATCCTCCTTTCGACCCTTCTTGTAGATAGGCATCACGTTTGCCAACTTCTAGTCAACTGGGACCTCCTCAGTTAGCCAAGATTGCTGACCGAAAATGGAAAGTGGTTTAGTGATCACCTCCACCAGCTCCCTCAGCACCCTTGGGTGTATCCCATCTGGCCCCATAGACTTGTGCGTGTCCAAGTGGTGTAGCTGGTCGCTAACAATTTCCTCTTTAATTATTAGGGCTTCATCTTACTACCCATCCCTGTCTTCTGGCTCAGGGGGCTGGGTACCTGAAGCACAACTGTTCTGACTGTTAAAGACTGAGGCAAAGAAGGTATTTAGTACCTCAGCCTTTCACTCATCCTCTGTCACTGTTTCCCTCTGCATCCATCAGGGGATGGAGATTCTCCTTAGCCCTCTTCTTGTTCACAGAAACACAGAATGTTAGGAATTGGAAGGGACCTCAAAAGATCATCTAGTCCAATGCCCCTGCTGGAGCAGGAACACTTACATGAAGCTACACAGGAATGTGTCCAGGCGGGTTTTGAATGTCTCCAGAGTAGGAGACTCCACAACCTCCCTGGGCAGCCTGTTCCAGTGTTCTGCTACCCTCACTGTGAAGAAGTTTCTTCTCAAATTTAAGTGGAACCTCTTGTGTTCCAGTTTGAACCCATTACCCCTTGTCTTACCATTGGTTGTCACTGAGAAGAGCCTGGGTCCACCCTCATGACACTCACCCTTTATATATCTGTAAACATTAATAAGGTCACCCCTCAGTCTCCTCTTCTCCAAGCTAAAGAGACCCAGTTCCCTCAGCCTTTCCTCATAAAGGAGATGTTCCACTCCCTTTGTGGGACTACGGTGGGTCCTTGGATTCCCTGACGGAGGGCATGGGAACAGAAATTAGCCTTGAAGATATTAAGGCCTACCCGTGAGAAAGATGGGAGTAAAGGAGTATCCGGAGATGTTAAGGATGTACCCTTGAGAGAGAAGGGAGTAGAAGAGTAACATGGATGATAGCAAAATTAGCCAATGAGATGTTACTGCTGTACCTTGTAACCAATAGTGAAGAGACACATGACTTGGTAAAACTGTATAAAAATGCACTTGTGGCAATAAATGGTATCTTCTACTTTCATCCTGGAAGAAACTGGTCTATGTCATTTGTCCATCTCAGCCGTGACATCCCTTAATCATCTTTGTTGCCCTGCGCTGGACTCTCTCCAGCAGTTCCCTGTCCTTCTTGAACTGAGGGGCCCAGAACTGGACACAATATTCCACGTGTGGTCTCACCAAGGCAGAGTAGAGGTGAAGGAGAACCTCTCCCGACCTAATGAATTTATAGAAACATTTCTTGTTGCCTTTCACAGTGGTGGCCAGGCTTAGCTCTAGTTGGGCTTTGGCCCTTCTGATTTTCTCCCTGCATAGCCTCACAGAATTCTTGTATTCCTCTTGAGTGGCCCGCCCCTCCTTCCAAAGGTCATAAATTCTCTTTTTATTCCTAAGTTCCAGACGCAGCTCTCTATTCAGCCAGATTGACCTCCTTCCCCACCGGCTTGCCTTCCAGCACACTGGGACTATCTGCTCCTGAGCCTCTAAGATTACCTTCTTGAAGGGAGATCAGACTTCCTGGAGTCCTTTGTCCTTCAGGACTGTCTCCCAAGGGACTCTGTCAACCAGCCTTCTGAAGAGGTCGAAGTCTGCCCTTCGGAAGCCTAAAGTAGCAGTTCTGCTAACTACCCTTCTAACTCCTCCAAGGATAACTAACTCAATCATTTCACGATCACTGTGCCTAAGGTGACCTCCAACCAACATGTTGCCCACGAACCCTTCTCTATTTACAAACAAGAGATCCAGTGGGGCTCCTTCCCTAGTTGGCTCACTAACCAGCTCTGTCAGGAAGTTGTCTTCCATGCACTGCAGGAGCCTCCTAGACTGCTTCCTCTCTGCTGTGTTTTTTTTCCAGCAGACATCTGGTAGGTTGATCTCCCCCATAAGAACAAGGGCTAGTGATCAGGAGACTTCTCCCAGCTGCCTGCAAAATATTTTGTCTGCCTCTTTATCCTGGTCTGTAAGAGACCCCCACCAGGATGTCTGCCTTGTTGCCCTTCCCCTTTATTCTCACCCATAGACACTCAACCCTATCATCACCCTCCTCAAGTTCCAGACAATCAAAACCCTCCCTAACATACATGGCTACCCCACCTCCTCTCCTTCCTCGCCTACCCCTTCTGAAGAGTTTATAGCCATCCACTGCAGTGCTCCTGTTATGAGACTCATCCCACTATGTTTCTGAGATGTCAATTAAATCATAGTTTCTCTGCCTCACAAGGGCTTCCAGTTCTTCCTGTTTGTTGCCCATGCTGTGTGCATTCATATAGATGCAGTTCAGCTGAGCCATTGATTCCACGGGGTCAGCAGACCCAAGGGCCTCATTAGCACTACCCTCAGATGCTGGCATGTCACCCTTGGGTTTGCCTCTGCCACACCTGGTTTCCTCCCCCTTCAAATCTAGTTTAAAGCCCTCTCAATAAGTCCTGCTAACTCCTGCCCCAGGATCCTTTTCCCCTTTTGAGACAAGTGCATCCCATTTGTCATTTGCAGGCCAGGTGCCATGTAAGCTGGCCCATGATCAAAAAACCCAAAATTCTGTCAGTGACACCAGTCCTGTAGCCAGGTATTAATTTGCTGTCTCTTCCTGTATCTTTCCTTGATGTACCCTGCAAGCTGGCCCATGATCAAAAAACCCAAAATTCTGTCAGTGACACCAGTCCTGTAGCCAGGTATTAATCTGCTGTCTCTTCCTGTATCTTTCCTTGTTGTACCCTGCAACTGTTGGGACAGTGCTCCTGATACCTTGACCAGTCATCCCAAGGCCCTGAAGTCTCTCTTGATTGTCTTTAGTTTTCATCACTGCCTACCTGAAAAATTATTAATGGATAGTAGTCTGAGGGCCTAACCAGGGCAGGAAGTTTCCTTTTTACATCTTTGACCCTGGCCCCAGGGAGACAGCAGACTTTCCTAAGAAGTGGGCCTGCATATAGGACATCTCCTACAACCACAACCCACCTTTTTTTCTTTGTGGGAGCTGTTTTAATGGAGGGTGCAGGGTGACTTATCCTCTGCAGCACCTCCAACTTAATGGAACCACCTCCCTCAATGTTGTTGTTTAGTTCCACTTACAAGGCCTCATACCTGCTTTGCAAGGGAACCTGGAGGGGTGGAGTGGTCACAGTAGGAACCCTCCTCTTTCTGCCCCGGGGCAGGAACTCACTGCTATTTCCCCTTATTCCTCATGTTGCTGCATTCCACATCCTGAGCCTCATGCCTGTTGGACAGCAGCACCTAGGAAGGTGGGGAGGGTGTTTTTCCTGCCACCCTGTGTGTGGACTTTCTTCCATTCATCCCTTTCCCTTGACCTGCTTTCTTCAGTCAGGCAAGGGGAGGACACAGGAATCCCTTGATCTTTGTTTCTTGCTGGTGGTCTTACCCGCCCCTGGGCAGCCAGGGCTTGATCCCACCGGTCAATTTTCTTTTTCAGCTCCCTGATACTTCTCAACCTTTCCACCTCTTCTCTCAGCTCCACTACCAGACTGAGCAGGTCATCCACCTGCTCACACCTCACACAACTGTTTTCTGTATTACCACTCCATACCAGTGAAAGGCTCTGGCATTCTCTGCAGCCTGAGATCTGGGTAGCTGCATGTTCCCATAGCAGCTCTGTCTGAGTTGCTGCCTCTTTCCTGTTGAGTGCAGAGTACTCACCTTTGCCCCAAGTGGATACCATAGTCAGCTCCTTCTGTGAGGGTGACAACAACCAAGTGAGATAAATCACTTGAGCTTGCCTTGCCTGCTTAAACTGCCTGCACGAACTGCTTCTGCCCTGTTCACTAGACCTGGTTACCTGTGCTCCCTAGGAGGACATTTAAATCTTCCCCGGTTGCTCTTGGCAACGCCCCTTCCGGGTCAGCCCCTCTCTCGAGATCAGCACTTTCACTGCGACTCTTTTGGCAGGATCGGAATCTCCCCCTCCTCTCTCCAATCCATGCCCAGCCTCAGTTCTTACCATAGCCACTGCTGTGCACGTCGGTTCACCGCGTTTAAACCTCCCGTGGTTCCTCTGCAGTCACTGCTGTGCTCATCACTTGCTGGAGACTATCGTCTTTGTGGGTTCCTTGACCAGTGCTGTTATGTTACCGCTTATTTGTTCTTTCTTTTCTCCTTGCTGCCTGATTAAACCCACGAGTTTTTTGCCTTTATTGCTTTTTTTTTTTTAAATCCTCCTCTCCATCCCACTGGGGGCAGGGGAGGGGTGAGTGAGCAGCATGTGGTTCTAGCTGCTGGCTGGGAAAACCAGGGCTAAACAATGACATACAGGCACGCAGCATTTCCCACCTTCCCTAGTCTCAACAACCAGTTCATTTCTGCACACCACTTTTATTTGAAATTAATACTCCCAGAAAATGCTTTTATTGCCTCTTTGCCTGATAATAAAGAAAATGGTTATGTGTCATTTTTTGGCAGGTGACAGTTTTTTCTAGTTATCTCTACAAACACGTTCACTTCTATTTCATTGATCTTTCTCCTCCTCAACTGCATGATCACATATGCATACCAAAATAAAGTGTGAACTAACTGTCTTCACTTTATATTGTATACAAGTTAAAAGTTGGTTTACCAAATCACTGTTTCTGTAGAGACTGACCACAAAATGAAATAACTCAACCCCCTGTTTCCCAGTTCAGGAGAAAGTCTTTTACTATTGCTAACATTATAGTCTCACACATGCAGATGCCTTCTGTCCTGGTTTTGTTTAAACCAAGACCAGTTCTCTTTCAGTGAATTTTCCTTTTGGCTAAGTTCTTCTAAGTAACTGCACTTTTCTGAAGTTGGCTGCATGTTTTCCAGACACTGTTTGCTCCAGACCTGATAATGGTAACAATGGTATGCAGAAGAGGTCCAGCCAAGGTTGCTGATAATTTTTGCACGTTCCATAAATGAGAGGGGTGTACCTGCAAGGAGGGGCAGACAGAACAGGTGACCGGCATCTGAAGAGGACCCTGCCTGTCATGACTGTGATCCTAGCCCTAGTGTGGGGGACTACGGTGGGTACGTGGATTCCCTGACGGAGGGCATGGTAAGAGAAATTAGCCTTGAAGATATGAAGGCCTACCCATGAGAAAGATGGGAGTAAAGGAGTATCCGGAGATATTAAGGATGTACCCGTGAGAGAGAAGGGGATAGAAGAGTAACACTGATGATAGCAAAATTAGCCAATGAGATGTTACTGCTGTAACTTGTAAACAATAGTGAAGAGACACATGAATTGGTAAAACTGTATAAAAATGCACTTGTGGCAATAAATGGCATCTACTACTTTCATCCTGGAAGAACTTGGTCTATGTCGTTTGTCCGTCTCAGCCGTGACATATGGTGACCCCTACGTGATCCTGTATGAAGAAGGATCTCGCATGAAGAAGAGACAGCGGTGAAGCTGTGACAGCTGAAGACGAGCTGTGGAGACGGAGCCCGGTACAGCTGATAGAGCAGCCGAGGAGAGCTACCGAAGATCCGGATCGTTGAAAAGACACCACACTAAGAGTTGGTGAGCTACCGGGAACGGGGGGGGTATTATATTATCTACATGAAAGTTGCTTCTGAAGAAGCAGGGTATTAGCCCTCTGGAACTGACTTTACGAAGGAAGGACTGTGTTACTATGGGGCAAAGCACTAGTGAAAGATGCAAAGAAACAACTGAACTGTTAACAACATGTCACTTGTTGCTAGAGACTTTCAGAGGATTAAAAGAGCAACGGAAACATGCAGAGACAGTGGGGAGGGATGGTCTTCCTGGCTCTCCTGGGCCAGATTCGGAGGAAAAGGCGAGATTAAGTACTACTCCGACCCCCCCTGTTACTAAAGGTTCGTCAACACCGCCCAAGTCCATATGATCTGATACGGATAAGGATCCGCGACACTTTCTTGGAAAGTTAAAAGGAATAGAGGAGGAGCGTACGTATGTGTGGCCCCGAAATCAGATAAAAGCTATGAAAGACTCACATGAAAAAACAGCGTTGGGTTATATACGATCTCGGGAGGGGCCCCCGGAGCACCGGTCAGAGCAGTGCGTTCAACCGACTGCTCCGCTGTCATCAATCACGGCTCAAACGTCTGCTCCACCATCATCAGTCGCGGTTCCGCCATCTGCGTCACCACCATTAATCACAGTTCAACCTTCTGCCCCGCCGCTATCAGTCGCAGAAGGAAAAAGTGGACATTTTTTTTTCCTATCCCCCCTTGCCTGGAGATTTAGGTGGGGAGGATCCTCCTGTGGTGAGCCAGACTGAGCTAAATAACGTAATTCCTATAAATTTAGGTCCCCCCAGTCTGCCCCCGCCCCCCTCCCACGCTGCTGCAGAGCAAATTCCTGAGGGTGGGGGTAGAGTTTCAGAGCGTAAACCGAACTTACCAAAAAGCTGGGATTTACCCCCCAGCTCTTGGAAGAGACACTAATTGGCACACCACAACTACAGGCACGATAAATTCCTGAAATCCTGAGGCAGTCAAGAGACCTCGCATATCAAGCTATGATAAAGGTGCCTGAAAGCGACAAAGCAGCCAAATCATTTGCAACTTGGTCTATGTCGTTTGTCCGTCTCAACCGCAACACACTCATGTCTCTCTCCCTGCTACAGAAGTTGAATCTGGTTTGACTTCATTAAAAAAATGGTATTTATTTAAATTCCACCTGAAGTTCACTATGTAAGCAGACCTTGTATTAGAGATTTACAACATATTCTTTAGGAACAGGATCCAGTCTTTAGAAGGAGGACCTGAAACAGGATGATAAAGTAATAATTAATTAGAAAAAAACACAGGTGTGGCTCAAATAATAGCTTATATAAGTAGGTATATACTGCACTTGATCGAGGAGTTGCCAACGAGGAGAGGTCATTTGCCAGACACGATGGGAAGACCCTTGAAGAGGAAAATGCGACCAGGCTGTAAGAGTCTGCAATACAAGCTGAAGAATGCTAGATGGCAGCAAAGACCGCAAAATAACTAGATGTTTATGTAATCATTTCTTGGTATAGGTGCACTCTATGTTAAAAATTTCCAAGAACTGTAATGAATATGTAATTTTTCTGTCAATATAAGCAAAGCAAAAATGATCAGTTGTTGGTGCACTCATGGTGGAATATCCCCAGTGGGGTCCCAGTGTGGAATAAAGGAATGCTACTTTTAAAACCTTAAAAGTGGTTTTAAGAGTTATTAATTTGCTGAGTTTACAATATCACCTCAGTCAGTGTGGAGGGTAAGTTCAACTCTTGAAGATGGGGAAAATAAGAGTCTGCCAGCTGACACATTAAAAGACTTAAAATTATGAATCTTGCCACGTGGTGGTGGAATATTATAATATGCATTTACTTAGCTAAATGATTTATATGAAATTTATATGGAGCTCATCCAGTGATCTGTGAGTAGTAAAATATCATCTCCATACAGCCACACTTGTTGAGCAGAGAGAGCTCAAAGTAGGCTGACCCAGGCTGTTATATTTATGGAATAAAGTGGTTGGCTCGTAGTCAAATTGCATACAGTGGGAAAGACTCCTTGCACCCATAACTTACTGGTGTTCACTATGTCATTCTGTTCCTTTGTGGGTTTCCTCAAAGGAATTCTTGGCCTAGTTGCAGCTCAGGCCTTTACCTCCTTTGGAGCCTGTAGCAAACTGCTGCTGGTTTGGTTGGGGGAGGGTCAAGTGCATCTGTCACATTCCACCCCCTGACTACAGTGAATCCACTTTATCAGCTCATAGAGTGGTAGTGCAGTTACCTCTTGCCTCTGTGTCATAAATATGCAGTGTGTTGTAGATCAGCGGTTTAAGTGTTAAATTAATATTATATATATGCAATGATAATGTGTGCAAGCTTTTTTTAAGCAAATAGCTTTAGTAATATTAAATGTCATTGCAGCATTGAAGAATTCCTCGTGATGAACAGGGAGTATTTTTTTAGTCATGTACCAGACTCTTATACATAAAATGTTCTTAACTCTCTCACTTGTGCATTCCCTTCACCTTCTTCTATTACTTGTTCACCAGTGGTAATACTGAATGCAGCAGCCTTGTATTGCCATTTACCATTTATCCTTTTTGCTGAGGCATTGGTAAACCAAACGCCTTCTGTTGGTGTTTCTTCAGTGAGTGGGGGCACATTCAAAACTGGTGAGGGTTTGAAAGTTTGTTGTAATGCTAATGGATCTGCATTTACATGCATTTGTAATTTGGAAACTGTAGCCTGTAACAAACTGCTGCTGGTTTGGTTGGGGGGAGGTCAAGTGCATCCATCACACAGTAGCCCAGGAGGAAGCTAAATGCTCCAAGGAGAACTGTGCCAGCCCCCAGCCTGCACTGGCTTTGCCCAGCTGTGTCCCTGCGGTACTGCTGCTGGCTGCAGGTGCTTATCAAAAGCTGCAGGGAGCCCCCTGGCACATCCGGTCTCCCACATTCAGCCAGAAGCATCTCTTCACCCAGAAAGAGAATCACAGACTCACAGAATCACAGAATGTTAGGGACTGAAAGAGACCTCGAAAGATCATCTAGTTCAATCTCCCTGCCAGAGCAGGAACACCTAGATGAGGATACACAGGAAGGCATCCAGACAGGTCTTGAATGTCTCCAGAGAAGGAGACTCTACAACTTCCCTGGGCAGCCTGTTCCAGTGCTCTGTCACCTTCACGGTGAAAAAATTCCTTCTCATATTTGAGTGGAACCTCCTGTGTTCCAGTTTGTACCCACTGCCCCTTGTCCTATCATTGATTGTCATCGAGAAGAGCCTGGCTCCATCCTCATGACACTCACCCTTTACATATTTATAAACATTAATGAGGTCACCCTTCAGTCTTCTTCTCTTCTCTTCTCTTCTCTTCTCTTCTCTTCTCTATCTCTTCTCTTCTCTTCTCTTCTCTTCTCTTCTCTTCTCTTCTCTTCTCTTCTCCTTCTCTTCTCTTCTCTTCTCTTCTCTTCTCTAAGCTAGAGAGACCCAGCTCCCTCAGCCTTTCCTCATAAGGGAGATGCTCCACTCCCTTAAACATCTTTGTGGCTCTGCGCTGGACTCTCTCAAGCAGTTCCCTGTCCTTCTTGAACTGAGGACTCCAGAACTGGACACAATATTCCACATGTGGTCTCACCAGGGCAGAGTAGAGGGGGAGGAGAACCTCTCTCGATCTACTAACCACACCCCTTCTAATACACCCCAGGATGCCATTGGCCTTCCTGGCCACAAGGGCACAGTGCTGGCTTATGATCATCCTGCTGTCCACCAGGACCCCCAGGTCCCTTTTCCCTACACTGCTCTCTAACAGGTCGTTTCCCAACTTATACTGGAACCTGGGGTTGTTCCTGCCCAGATGCAAGACTCTACACTTGCCCTTGTTATATTTCATTAAATTTTTTCCTGCCCAACTCTCCAGACTGTTCAGGTCTCGCTGGATGGCAGCACAGCCTTCTGGCGTGTCAACCACTCCTCCCAGTTTAGTGTCATCAGCAAATTTGCTGACAGTGCACTCTATTCCTTCATCCAAGTCGTTGATGCATATATTGAATAATACAGGCCCCAGTATTAACCCTTGAGGTACTCCACTAGATACTGGCCTCCAACTAGACTCCGCCCCATTGGCCACAACTCTCTGGCTTCTTTCCTTCAGCCAGTTCACAGTCCACCTCACTACCTGATTGTCCAGATCACACTTCCTCAGTTTAGCTGTGAGGATGCTGTGAGAGACTGTGTCAAAGGCTTTACTGAAGTCAAGGTAGACCACATCCACTGCTCTGCCATCATCTATCCATTTCATTATGTCCTCATAAAAGGCTATGAGGTTGGTTAAGCATGACTTCCCCTTGGTGAAGCCATGTTGACTGCCCCTTATGACCCTCTATCCTCTATATGCCTTGAGATGGCACCAAGGATAAGTTGTTCCATCGCCTTTCCAGGGATGGAGGTGAGGCTGACCGGTCTATAGTTCCCCGGGTCCTCCTTCTTGCCCTTTTTGAAGACTGGAGTGACATTTGCTTTCCTCCAGTCCTCAGGCACCTCTGGGGGTGCCAGTGATCTCCAGCACCCTGCACAGGCAGGCATGCTAGCGGCTGCGCCAGACCGTGCAGGAAGGGGGTTGCATCCAGTGCTGGGAGCCCCCAGCCCTGCCACAGACCCCGGAGCTGGCAGGGGGTCCGGTCCCCCTGAGCACCTGTCTGACGGCAGCCTGGTTCAGGGACTGGAGGCAGTGGTGGGAAGAAAAGACGAGCTTCAACCTGGCTCAGAGGCAGTGGGCGCTGCAGGAGAGGCAGCAGAAGCAAGCCCGGGGTCGTCACAGCCTTTCAGCCAGCTTCACCCCCTCCCTCACCCACCAGTCCGAGTTGTTGGAGCTGAGCTGTCACCGCCGCTCTTCCCCGGCCAGACCCCATGTTCTCCCGGGAAGGTTCTCCGCGGGCGCGGGGCGAGGCAGTCCCCCGGCATTGCTGGCACCCGACGAAGCTCTGTTCTCCTCCCAGAGCCTGCGCTGAGCGGCAGAAGGCACTGCGGGACTACCTGGTAGTGGGGGCCGAATTTCACCCCCCCCGGCAGCCAGGCTAGCCAGCTCTCCATCCTCTCCTCCCAGAGTCAGCTCTTCTCCGCTTCCCAGCCCCGCCACAAACGTCCCTGCATGGGCTTCTGAAGCACCCAATAAACCCCGTCTGGCCCAGCCTTCGCCCCAGGGTCTTTGAGGGGGCACTGGCGGCGGGGAGGGTCGAGTGGGAACTCGAGCTCGGCGAGTTCCTCTCCGGCAGAGGTTCAGCGGGCCGGTGCGTAGGTGATGCCTACATAGTGCTCAGAGGTGTCGACCCTGGGGGCGTGCGGACCCTTTAAGGCGCCGAGGGTCCAGGCATGGGAGTGACAGAGGCGAATAGGTGGTGAGGTGGGCAGGCGCGTGGCTGGGCGATGCGGGGGACTCTGCGTGCAGGGAAGCCGGGGGTTTGGTCGTGCCTTTGCCCTGTGTCTCACTCGCCGCTGCTCTCACCTCGGGGCAAGGTCTGCGGCGGGCATGAGCCCTGCAGTGAGCACCCACACGGCACTGCACTGGGCCTCTGAGCACCCGTGTGTGTCCACCCTCACCTCCACGTGCATCCCCCATAACTCCCATGCATATCACCTCCATGTAAATCGCCCCCATGTGCCTACTGCACCCCACATCACCCTGGCCTGTGTATCTCCCTGTGCCTCCCGCATTCCCCCACCACCCTAGGCCACAGGGTCCACATCCCTATGGGGGGAGGTCGTAAGGCCCGCGTGCCCCTCCGCCTCAGTGGTGCTTAGCGGTGCCCAGCGGGCAGGACGAGGAGGTGGGCAAGGCGCAGCAGGCAGCAGCATGCCTGCCAGAATCCTCTATGACAGGGGTGTCAAACTCATTTTCACTGGGGACCACATCAGCCTTGCGGTTGCCTACAAAGGGCCGAATGTAATTTTAGGACTGTATAGATGTACTCCTGTAGGAGTCCCCGGTGAAAATGAGTTTGACACCCTTGCTCTATGAAGTCGACAAGATAACCAGGACAGCAGAGCACGTGTCTGTACGGGGGAGAGGGGGGGGGTGGGCAACACCCATGGGTGCGGGGCTCACCCTGCTCCCCCCAGCAGTGCCTGGTCTTCTGCGACGTGGCTCCTCAAAACCCCGTCCACTTCCTGGTGATCCCCAAGCACCCCATCTCCCGGATCAGTTGAATGGATACCCAGGATGCCGAGGTGAGTCCAGAGTTGTCTCTGGGACGTGGAGGAGATGCACGGTGCTGACCCTCCTGCTCTCTCCCCCCAGCTCCTTGGGCAATTGCTGGTTGTTGGTGGCATGCATGGTACAAGCGGAGGGGCTGGCCAATGGCTACTGCCTCAGTGAGTTGGTGTCCCCTCCACTACTCTGCCATGCTGTGGGATAGGACCCTCACTGGTGGTCCCGCAGGAGCAGAGCTGTGGGGGTTTGTTGGAGTGAATAAAGGACTCAGCATTCCAATTCAACGTGAATCACGCAAAGCCATTTATTACAGAAACAAGCCTCCTTATATATGCAACTATTCTCTGATCATGCGTCCACGCTCCAATCATGCATTCACTAATTGGATATCATCTATGTTCATGAGCTGTCCACACGCTGGAGTCTCACTGCTCATAGGTCCGTTGATTTACATCACATTGAGGTCTTGTTATTGTAGAGCTGCTTCTCTCCCACGGCAGGTCCTGCTCTCAGCTTTTGAGTTGGCCTTGAAATTCCTGGCTGGTTCAGTAACAAATCTCCATCTAACAGAAACCCCTCCACAATTCCCCTCTTTTTGTTCTTGAACCAGCCAGACCCCATTTACAGCGCGCTGAATCATCTTTGAAATACACTGCAATATACAGCACATGATTAACACAACAATCACAGTTACATATAATGCAACTAAGCCTTATTTAATAAGATCAAACAACTACCCACTTATTCCAAAACATTTAAGCTATGTGTCAAACCTTAATTTTACTACGGCAATCTTATTAATGTACTGTTCTACTTTGTCTAAAGCACTTATTAATAGATCCAGAATAATCAAACAAGTTAATACAGCACAACCAGAATCCTGATGTTAAAAGCAGAAAACCTATAACTGCGTGATTTTGTAGAGCAACATGTCCAATACCATCAACATCTATTATTAATTGAGTTAGTACTTCAGAAGTTAGATTAACCTATTTAAAAGACCAATAGCTTAACTTTGATATGTCTCCTAAGGTTTTACCAGCTGCTAGATCAGTGAGAAAGAGTGCATTGACTATCTAAGCGTAATATTGCCTTTTTGACTCTCCTGCTGTTTGTTCAAATTGTCATTCTCCACAGAAGGCACACCACGAGCTTGCTAATAGGCTTCTAGATCACCAGGTCTGTGAGCATCCACAACACCGAACCAGGATTCATGGTCTACATCTGAAACAGTCCTCACAACTTATCTCCCTCCTGTCCATTCGCATTCACCGAATCCTTGCCATCTCCACTCAGCCACGGCCCGACCCACCTCGCAGGAATCCACCCCGATCCCCGCCCTGCAATGCCACAAACACAACCCCCTCCCCAGGCCTTCAATCGATGTGGCCCTCTCCATTGACCAGCAACCTGACCACAACCAATGTAGGTTCCCTCTGACCTACCATGGCCTTGGGTCATACTTGCAAATTATTTCATCACATACAATGACTCCGACAACTGGCCCTGTGGTGGTGTTTCCCCTACTTCTCCTCCCCCCCCCCTTTTTTTTTTTGTTTTGTTTGTTTGTTTGTTTTTTGTTTGTTTGTTTTTAAATAAACAAGCAAACAGCTTCGGAATCAGATACATGCGTTGGACCTTGACTACGTACTCAAAATCACAAATCAAATATAGAGGTTCCTCCTTAAAAAGCTCTAAGTAATTTAAAGCTGTGCCAAGTTCTGCTAATTGGGTTGAACCTTCAATAATTTTTACAGAATAATGCCAATTTTTATCTTCATGCCAGACCACTACAGCTTTATGAGACTTCTCAAAACCATCAACAAAAACTTTGCAAGTATGTAGGATCAGACCAAAACCAAGTATGGCCTGTGACCTGATGTTAAAGACTTGAAGGTTCTGCAGCAATTTACATTTATGAATGCCAACAGCTGTGCTGTTAAGAAAACCAGCTAGTTCAATTTACAAGGACATAGATTACAAATAAAAAAAATCAGAATTAAATTTCACAAATGGTACGTATATAATAAAAGGATCATGGCCTATTAAGACTTAAATTCATTCCCTGCATTTTCTTGATCAGAGTGACAATTGATCTATCAGTCTGTTAGCAATCTCATCATACTGTCCCATAATAGCCACAGGTTGTTTCTTAGACAAATCTGCAAGTCCAATCGAATGCAGTTAGCTTCTAAGGTTGTCAGAAATTTATTCATCAAAGTCTCTAATTCCATTTTGGTTGTCATATTTATTGGATATTGTTTTCCCTTACCGGATTGAAGTCCTGTTTCAGTTCTATCAGTGTAGTGTTTTCTTTATCAAAACATTGGCTGTTAATACTAGTGGAAATACAGCATTCCAAATTTCCTTGGACATGTCTCACTTGCAGCAAGCATATCTTCACCATCCAAGTAGCTTCTTGTGGGCCATGCAACTAAACAGAATTCTCAGAAAATGTTATTTGAACTTACAATTTACTTAACAAATCTTGACCCAAGAGATGTACAGGGCTTTCTGGCAGCTACAAGAATTCATATGGTAAAACTTTGTTTCAAATTTGGCATTCCATTGGTCTCAAAAAAAAAAAAAAAGGTCTTTCTTTCTTTCTTTCCCACAATCTCAAAAACTATCATGGTGAATTTACGAAGAAGTCTTTCACAATTAGTTACCACAGAATAAGTCTATTAACAAATTTTTGGTTTAATTTCCCAGTTTCATTAGAACTACAGATCTGCTAGGGATGCCTTTAAATTTCACCCCCAGACTGCTCCATTCAGTATTACATCGCTGCAGTGGGGGGGAGAGAAAACCCCCCTTTCACCGCCTTGAAAGTGGGCAGCCAGGTTTTTCCAATTTTTTTTTTTTTTTTCTCTCTCTTCTTGCTGCAGTTCAGATGTACCAAGGCCACGCAGCTGGCATAATTGCTGGTACGAAGTAGGAGGCCCTGGCAAAATCCTCAGTTACAATGAGCTGAGTTTATCTTGCAACTTGACACAGACCTGGGATATTTTGCTTTTTTTGTTTTCCCATTTCATTCCAACCATAATACACTTTATATGCAATTCCGAGTAGCTCAGCAATAGTTACATTACTTAGCTCCATTTACCTTTTACAATTTACAGATGTCAAAAAACAGTATAATAAACACAAATCCATTATTCTGTTTTCCTAGATCCAAATCAGTCCATATTCTAGCAACTTTTAAATACAACCTCTTCCAAATTCACATCTATCATAGCATTTAGTTTTAGTTCCCATACCTCCAACAAATGCATAAATTCAATGCGAATCAAAGTTTAACAACTTAAATTCTTTTCTGGTCTCAAAATTATTAGGTAACAACATAAGCAATTACTCTAATTTGTAAGGATACATCCTAAGGGGGAGCAAGGTAGTACTTGAGTAGCAGAATCGGTTCCCATTTTGTAATTATCTCCCCAAATAAAATTATTTTGGTACTAAATATATATATATCTGCAAATTAAAATACTGAGCTCAGATATAAAAACCAAATACCAAGTTCAAATATGCAGATGGATCACAGTTACACTAATTCAAGACAATATCTCAATTTTTGCATTGCACCTTTGAACTTGTCCTGGTTTTGTTGAAAAACAAGTTTCTCTTTTAGTGAATTTTGCCTGTCAGCTAAAGCCTTCATATTAGCTGCATTTTCCTGGAGAACCAGACACATGTTTTGGTAAACCTAGCAACTGAATGCAAACTTATTGATAAGCACGGATGGACATCTCGTGAGAGGGGCAACGAGAAACTGGTGACCCAGAGACTGACCAGTGGTGTATAACATTCCATTCATGTGAATACTTCATATAAAAGTGGGAGATCACAAGGATCTCACCCTTTTCCTTTTCCCTTCTGCTTATGGTTGACATTAGGAGAGGACCTTGCTAGTCGTCCCTGCGAACTGAGACCTAGTGAGAGACTGAATCCAGCTCCGGTTGGCTACAGAGTCTAATCCAGGACTTTGGGTGCTGGCTCTGCAGTTGCTGAGACTTACAAGATTGGTTTTGTATATTTTGTATTATTTTCTCTATTCTTATTAGTAGCATTAGTAAAACATCTTTAATTTTTCCAACTCTCTTCTCTCTGTCCTTCTTTCCCTCCCGATCGCCTGTCCTTAGTGGGAAGGGGGGAGAGGGAGGGGCAAAAGGGGGAAGTGGGGGGGAGAGGAGGTTAACAATACATCTGCCAGGGTTTTTGTTGTCACCCTGCAATCTAAACCCTCGACAGAACTGCTTACTACTCAGCCAGATGGAGGTACCTCTGGGTCTCCCTGACAAAACAGGGCAGTGCACGCTGGCGCCCAATTGGCACCCGCTCCCCCGCCGCCGCAGCAAGCTGGACTGGGCAAGGCTTTTATTAGTGTCTCATCTGGTACGCTACAACTGTTATCCCAAAACCAGGATTCTTTACATGGTGCGCATACAAAAGAGCCAAATCAAGCACATCGAGATGAGACACAGCCTATCATAGAGTTGTGCAAGTCTGGATACTGGAATAAAGCTAGCATGCTAGAAAGAAAAATAACAGTTGCTACACACGAAAATTTTACCATCACATTCACTCAGTAAAGAACTAAATTACTCATGGTCTTCTGTATTATCACAAAACGCACATTTTGAGTCAACAGATTCTCATGATTTAACAGTTTGTGAACTCATCGTACCATATAACAAAGACCTACCAAAACTGCATCATGGTTAAACAGATACCCACAAAGAAAACAGGTTAATAAGGAAATCATCTTGCAGACTTTAACAAGTTTACTGTGACCTGTGTGTTGTCAGTTAATTCTCTCTCAGCTTGTTGAAGTTCAAATCGCTCCGCCTGTAAAACTGTCTGAAATGATTTAATGATCTCTTGTAGAGTTTTTTTTTGTCCTGCTCTTCTCGCCTTAAAAACAACATTAATTGCAACACAGAGTTTTACTTCAAGATTCTATTCTCTGGGCGCTTTTCCCATTCATCTAACTTACACAGCAGTTAACACTAATTTCAATACTTAACAAGATCCTATTTTCTCCTATTTCCAAGTGCTTTCCTATGTTGTAAAACACCTCCCAATACCGATTTCTTAGGAACACAACTGAAAACAGTAATTTCTGACCCCATCTTGTAAGTAAAGACCTTGAGAAGAGGGAGGGAGGGAGGGAAACACAGGGCTGCTTGCAGCGTGAGTCGGAAAAATGGGGAGAAGGTTTTACGGCACAAAACAATTAACTCACATTCCTGACAAGCTGCTTGATTTTCAGAGAGGCAATACACAGAAGCATGTAATATGTACTGTAAAACTCGCAAATAACATGTTGATAGCAAACATTAGTATTCTCTACTGCTAATTTCAAGGCCAGTGCTTCCTTAGCTTCTAAGTTTTCAACCTGCTTATTGATGACATCTTGAAGGTGGTCAATAAATTGCATGTAATTCTCATTGGGACCCTGATTAATATCTGTAAATAATTTGGCTGCTTTGTTGGTTTCAGGCACCTCTGTCATAGCTTGATATGCGAGGTCTGCTGACTGCCTCAGGATTTCAGAAACTAATCACGCCTGTTATTGTGATGTGTCAATTAGTGTCTCTTCCAAGAGTTGGGGGATACCCGCCCCTTTCAACGAATCCCCATCGTTCCATCCTAAATGATCTATAGCTGTTACATTACATAGGTCTAATTTTGCTTTAGTCTTTCATGGTTTTTATCTGATCTCGGGGAAACATGTACACATACTCTTTTTCCTGTTAACTTTTCAAAAAAAAAAAATGCTGCAAACCCTCATCTTCATCCAAGTCATCAGATAACGCGGACTTGAATGGTGCTGTAGAATCATTACTAACAGGGGGGTTCGGAAGAGTGCACATTCTCGCCAGTAGTTTCTAGAATCATAATTATTCGTAAAACCTGAGTCCCCAGGCACATCCCCTTTCCCATCACGATCACCATGACCGCATTGCCGACTGCTGGATTCACTCGCTATTAGCTGATCTAATCTTCCACACAGTTCTTTTGCCCAGTTCTTATCCGGCAACTCCTTCTGCTCTCTCGTGGAAGTTGGAGGGTTAAAAGACAATAAAGGCAGATACAAATTGGTAAAAGGATTGATAGTACACTTGTTTACAACTTTAGCATTCTCACCTTTCACAGGTTCTTTGGGCAAAGTTGTCTGACTCCAATCCTTTGGACTTGCTATTCTCATCAGGGTTGGGTAATAGTGTAGGAGACCACCTGCTCGGCATTTTTCCTCCCCCCTGCCCTGGACTGCTGAGCTATAGGGGATGCCAAAAGCACAGTAGGGGATGGAATAGGGACGGTATCAAAGACATGAACCGGGTAAACTTCACAGCGACTTTCAGGATTCTTATCAGGCTGCAACGCTACAAAAATTCCAGCAGCAGCAGACCATTCAACCTTAAGATCTTTTAAGGTGGTAATTATAAACTTCGATGTAGTTACTAATGATTTAGCTTCTTTATCTCCATTGCTGACCTTATCCCATAATTTCTGCCCTATATCGTCCCAAAGTTCAAGTTTAAAAGCCTTCTCGGTTTCTCCCAGGTAGCCGTTAGTTCTACACCAAACTAACAGTCTATGTATGTTACTTTCTTAATATTTAAGTCCTCTCACAGAGAGAATATCAGGAGGAGCTTCACTCTTCCCTCCTCCTGCCCCAGCCGCTCACCTTTTCCGGCGATTTCTTTGACAAATTTGTCTGCGGAATGTCCGTACGCCTCCTCCCGGTTCTCAGTCCAGCTGATCCACCTCCAGCTGGACCACTCCAGGCTTTTCCCCGATCGTAGTGATACACCGTTCAGAGTATCACGTCGGGGTCACCATTTGTTGGAGTGAATAAAGGACTCAGCATTCCAATTCAATGTGAATCACGCAAAGCCATTTATTACAGAAACAAACCTCCTTATATATGCAACTATTCTCTGATCACCCGTCCACGCTCCGATCATGCATTCACTGATTGGATATCATCTATGTTCACGAAATGTCCATGCACTGGAGTCTCACCGCTGATAGGTCCATTGATTTACGTCACGTTGAGGCCTTGTTATTGTAGAGCTGCCTCTCTCAGCAGGTCCTGCTCTCAACTTTTGAGCTGCCCTTGAAATTCCTGGCTGGTTCAGTAACAAATCTCCATCTAACAGAAACCCCTCCACAGGGGTTGGCCTGATCTCTGTCCCTCTCCCAGCAGTGATGAATGATGGTGATACCAAAAATCTGAAATTAGTAATAAAATAATTTAATAAAATTAAGGTTCATATATGTTAGGTGTTAGGCACTTACTAGGCATTAAGTAAAAAGAATGGTATTCATTAAGATAAGCAGGAGAAGGCTACCCTGTTTCCCCAAAAATAAGACAGGGTCTTATATTAATTTTTGCTCCAAAACTTATTACTTTTTTATATGTATAGCTACCTAGACACTATTTAAATTGACATTTTTTAATGAACTGTAACTAGGGCTTATTTTTGGCGTAGGGCTTATATTTCAAGCATCCTCAAAAATCCTGAAAAATCATGCTAGCGTTTATTTTCTGGGTAGGTCTTATTTTGGGGGAAACAGGGTAAGACACAATGCGCTTGCTCTTAGAAGACAAGGTGATGAGACCAGCACAAGGACCAGTTCAGACTGTCTTTGCGGTTACAAGCCAAATAACAAAGGAACTGTGCCTGCCCAGGACTTGAGGTCAAACAGCAGGGCGGCTGAGAAAGACTTACTTCCTCCCAGGACTCTCGCAAGACCCCTGACTCATTGAACTGCGCATGTGCTGGGGACATTTACATATAGAATCATATAATCATTTCATTTGCAAGAGATCCTCAGGTTCACTGAGTCCAACAATAACGTAACTCTAGCACTAAACCATATGTGAAGTGGTTCCAAGAAATGTAATGCATATGTAAAGGATTTCCTGGAAATGTAATGAATATGCATGATTGTGGCAGATGCACTCGACCCCCCCTCAGCCAAACCAGCAGCAGTTTGGTCCAGGCTCCAGAGGAGGTAAGGGCCTGAGCCATAGCCAGGCCAAGAACTCCTTCCAGGAGACCCACAAGGAAGCAGGATGGCACACTGAATGCCAGTAACTTGTGAGCGCAGTGAGTCTTTTGCATACTTTTCCTACTGCATGCAATTTGACTACGAGTCAACCACTTCATTCTATGAATATGACAGCCTAGATGAGCCCACTTTGAGCTCTCCCTGCTAAATAAGTGAGCTGTATGGCAATGGTTTTACTACTCACAGGTCAGTGGATGAGCCCAATTCAAGTTCAGTATTAATCATTTAGTTTAAGTAGATGCACACCAAATGTAATGAATCATTTAGCGGTATAAAGTAGTATGTTTTTTAATATACTCTTTTCTTTATGTTACTTGGTAAGCTGGATTTGCTAAAATTTTAAGCTGTAAAGTTGAAGAGAAACTGCCAAATTCATGTATACCGTGATTAAGTTACAAAAGATGTACCCATCATTAACCAATTGACGTGATAAATGCTTTCTGACCATCTGCAAAACGAGGGGATATTTTTCAAGTTTTAGATCCTTCTGCATGACAAGAGAGAGACAGGAGATTAAGTAATACATTGATTAGAAGCAGAGTTTATATTTAAATAATAATTAATAGATGTATTGTAAGAAACTAAACAATTATAACTAACTTCATCAGTTATTTTTTAGTATAGATGTATGTCAAAATTTTCAAAAATTGTAATACATATGTAATAATTATGTGAATATAAGCAATGCAAGAGCATCCAGTCTTTGGAGCACTTATGGAGGATGATCCCCAGTGTTCCCCAGCACTGATAAAATAAAAGAATGCTGCTTAACAGTATAACTGACTCTGTCGTTAAGTTTATTTCTCCATTTCAAAGTTCTGCTCATATTTACCAAAAGCAACTACAGACTACACTGAACACTTGAAAGATAAGGTCTAGTTTGCACTTTGCTTGGAAAAACAGAACTAATGGGAAAAACGACGATCCAAGGCTAACACGGAGACATTACAGACATCTGCAAAACAGGGCCTATTTTGCACTTTGCTGAGAAGAAAGGATTTATTCAGACAAAACAGTACCTGCAAGGCTATGGACCATAAATAATGTCTAAGCTGAACAAAATAAAGGCCGACATGGAATCAGAGAAAAAGATCCAATGAGAAGCAAGAAGACCTCAAAATGAAATATTGCTATTGGACTGAATCATGGTACGAATGATTTGCAAAGATATAAAAGTCTATGGTTTTCTATGCTCAGGTCGGAACCTCTGTGCAGGTACCCAGCTTGAGCCAGTCCTCCTGCTATTCTACTCCATTAAATTTTTTTTTTCTGAGAATTTGTTTCCTGAAAGTCTGCTCTGCATACGGTTATCAGACCTCGCCTGAAAGTTTGCCTCTGGAGTTCTAAAATACAGACTCCGGAGTGAACGGTTATCAGGGAGAGAAGAATCTTAAGAATTTTAAACTCAAATAACATTTTCTGAGAACTCTGTTCAGCTGCATATCCCACAAGAAAATGCTTGGAAAGCACAGATCTGCTTGCTGCAATCAGAACAGCAAAGTGAGCAAGAAATCTCCAAGGAAATTTTGGATACTGTATTTTCACTAGTATGGGCAGCTAAAGTACCTGGTAAAGCCAACACTACACTAACAGAACTGAGACAGAACTGAAACAGGACTTCAATTCGGTAAGGAAAAACAACATCCAATAAACATGGAAGCCAAAGTGGGGTTAGAGACTTTGATTAACAAGTTTATGCACTATGGACTTTTGCAGGAATGTCAATCAGAATATGTATGTATGTATGTATGTATGTATGTCTGTCTGTCTGTCTGTTTGGGATTGGAAGGGACCTCAAAAGATCATCTAGTCCAATCCCCCTGCTGGAGCAGGAACGCCTAGGTGAGGTCGCACAGGAATGTGTCCAGGCAGGCTTTGAATGTCTCCAGGGAAGGAGACTCCACAACCTCCCTGGGTAGCCTGTTCCAGTGCTCTGTTACCCTCACTGAGAAGAAGTTCTTTCTCAAATTTAAGTGGAACCTCTTGTGTTCCAGCTTGATCCCATTGCCCCTTGTCCTATCATTGTTTGCCACTGAGAAGAGCCTGACTCCATCCTCGTGGCACTCACCCTTTATATATTTATAAACATTAATAAGGTTACCCCTCAGTCTCCTCTTCTCCAAACTAAAGAGACCCAGCTCCCTCAGCCTTTCTTCATAAGGGAGAAATAATACTCATAAGGGAGAAATAATACTCCAATTTTGCCAGTAAAGAAACCACATTCTATGGAATACTGGTTGATACAATATTTGAGAGCCATTAATCCTATTGTGATAAATGTGCACCTGGTAGTGCCAAAGCCCATACACTCTTCGACTAATATAGCAGGAAATAACATTTATTTTACTGTTTTAGACTTGAAAGATGCATTTTCTGTATACGATGGGATTTAGAGAGCCAGAAGCTTTTCACCTTTGAATGGGAAAGACCTACCACTGGAAGAAAGATGCAGCTTGCTAGACTGTTTGCCAAAAGGACTTAAGAACAATCCTGCTTTGTTTGGTGACATACTGGTAAAATAATTAGAAGCTTGGCAGGTATCTGTGACTGTGTTGCTGATTCAGGAGGCAGGGAAATTAACTTTGGGACAGCAGATTACTGCATTTGCACCATATGCTGTGGCCTCAGTGCTGGAACAACAAGGACACCGTTGGCTGTCACCTGGTACAGTACCAAGCAGCATTACTGGAACAGGATGATGTAGGTTTAAAAACAACAACATTTTGAATCCTGCTATTCTATTGCTTATATTTAATCATAACCAACTACTGAACAAGTTTTTTCTAGCAGACCAGACTTAAAGGATTCTCCACTGGAAGATGCAGAGTAGACTCTGTTCATGGGAGCAGTTTTGCTCTGAGTGAAGAACGACCATCTGGATATGCTGTGGTAACTAGAGAATATAACTGAATCACAATCATTGCCATCAAATATGTCAGCACAGAAAGCTGAGCTGATTGCTTTGATTAGAGCCTAAGAACTGTAACAAGGCGAGTGGGTTAATATATAGAGACTCTGCATATGCTTTTGGAATTGTGCATGCACATGAGACAATGTGGAAAGAAAGAGGACTTCTGACTTTACAAGTATCACCAGAGGTGTCAGTAATGCATTGTAAGGCTCACCAATTTGGACAATCTGAAGTTAAACTGCAAAGAAAGTGGCCAATGAAGCGATAATGTGTGCCTTGATCCTACAAAACCTATATGAGAGTAGATGCTATGATAGTAAGTGTTAAAAGATATGCAATTTGACCTAAAATGCAAAGTTGTAAGATCGGGTTAAAGCCTCCACCTGGAGAGGTAAAAAGAGGGAATTTTCTGGGACAATTTTGGTAAATTGATTTTTCTGAATTTTCCAGATGACCTGAAACTTTCCCATGACGGACCAACAAAACTAGGGAAGTAGCAAAGAAATTATTGAATAAAATCATACCAAGGTTTGGCCGTTCCACATTTTATAGTAGAAATAATACAGACCATTTCTACTCTTCTAGGGGTAAGATGGGATTTACATACCCCTTAGAGACTTCATTGTAGTGGGAAGGTAGAAATAATGAATCAATCTATAAAAAGACAATTAGCTAAATTGTGACAGGAATCTCATGCAAAATGGATAGATGTATTGTAAATTGTTTTCCTGAGAATTCACATTACTTCAAGAATAAGAGAAAAAGTAAGCCCTTCTGAAATATTGTATGGGAGACCCTATTCAGTAAACTTGTGTCCTGGTTTTGTTAAAAACAAGACCAGTTCTCTTTTAGTGATTTTTCCTTTCAGCTAAGTTCAGCTAAGTGCCTTCTAAGTAACTGCATATTTTTCCTAGACACTGTACTGGTGCTGATAAGAGGACCAACGGAATGCTGAAGAAGCTCATGCTTAGATTTATTACTATGGTAACCAAGGTTAACGGATAATGGGACATATTTGGAAGGAGGAGTGGATGGAACAACTGACTAAAATTGACCAACTGAGTATTCCATCCCATAATCATCATGTACCCTATATAAGAGCAGAGATCACAAGGGTCTCGCCTCTTCGACCGTGGCTAGAATCTGGAGAAAACCTTGTCTGTCTGCCTGTGATCTATAGGCCTCAGGCCCTGCATCCTTGAAATCCATTTTCTGGTTTGCTGTGAAGTCCCGCCCATGACTTCCGGGTGCCTGCCCTACACCTGCTGGAGCCAAGCTCCTAGCTCCGCCGCTGCTGGAGTGATGCCAACTCCATATCGGACATTCAAGATTGCTTTTGTATATTTTGTATATATATTTATTCTCTATTTATTAGTAGCATTAGTAAAACCTTTAAAATTTTTCCAACTTGTAAGACTCTTTCTAACTTGAAGTCCTTCTTCCTTATCTTTCTATCACCTTTTATGGTGGTGGGGATTAACAGAGGGCATCTGCCATTGTTTATTGTTGCCTTGCTTTAAACCTTGACAGATTTAATTTGTGACCCATACAGGGAGAGATGAACGTATGGGGAAAGAGAAAGTATGGATAGAGAGAGCCATACGGGGATAAGATAAGAAAAAAACTGTAACAGGTTTTGTTTAAAGGATGCTGTTGCAAATTTGGTTGGATTTAATAATGTCTTTTTTGGGATTAATTCTTATTGTTAATATTTTTGTGTGGAATGTCATCTCTGGAAGTCAGAATAAAGTTGTTATAAAAGTTTTGTTCATGGGTTGTGTAGAAGTGATTTATTTAATCCTAATTAAGCCAATGATGTATTTCTATTAATTGTTATCATACTTCAGGAGTATGCATTTTTGGAATTCTTTGGTAGAAGCAGAAGAAATTAAAGAGACCTGTGCCTTTTGTTTTCTCAGTTTCAGGAGTGATATTTTAGGACAGCTATTTAACTATTCTCTGCCTGTGGCATTAGAGCAAATTATAGATGCTTTGGGGAATTTTGAATATCCCTGGACATTTGAGTGAAGAGTCTCTGGAATGTGTGTCAGTCTTTGCTAGTGACAGGAATTGCCGCTCTTAAAGCTACAAGCACTTCAGCCACTGAAATGCCCATGCCAGCTACTGTACCCCCCTAGACAGATTCTGCAACTACGTCAGTTCTTATAACAGATACAATAGCTACTGCACCCCCCTCAACAGACTCTGCAGCAACTCCAGTTCCTGACTTGGATACTGCAGCCACTACAACTGCAACATCAGTTACTGCATCCACTCAAACCCCCACAACATGTGATGTGGCCATTCAGACTTGAACAGTATTAGTTCACAGAATCACAGAATGTTAGGGATTGGAAGGGACCTCAAAAGATCATCTAGTCCAATCCCCCTGCTGGAGCAGGAACACCTAGATGAGGCTACACAGGAATGTGTCCAGGCCTTAATTTTGCTCTTCGAGATCAAGGTAAATGAACCATTGATACAGGGAATTAACAATTAACTAATTAACACTTAAAGAACTAACACTTAAAGACTTAAAGAACTAACAGAGAGCTAACCCTTTAACCCACATCACTATTGCCTAACCTTGCTTAGCTTTGTGTAACTTATTGTATGAGAAAAAGGAGTTCGCTGACGCCTTGCAAAGATAGTAATCCTTGGGTGCATCCTTGGTGCATCCTTGGGTGAACTAGATAACAGAAACTTGGGCACAGGACAGGGGATATGCCAGTTTTAACCAACTCAGCAGTCTGAGTCCTAACCAACTCATCACACTGGACCAAAGGTGACGGTGTACAGAGAAGAGGACCCGGGTTCATGATCACTGCGCAGGTGCAACTAGGAGGAACCGGAGGTGGAGACTATGGAAATGGTCTCCTGGAACTCATTGTAATAAGAGCTGCCTTCTCGGGGACAGGTTATGAATATGTATAGGCATTCCTAAAACTTTCATGAATATGTAACACTTGACTGCATTTAACCAAGCTCACAGCTACTGTAATTTTACACATGTATTAGGTGAAATTATCCCTCATGTGTCCAGCGCTGTAAATACATACCTTCTTTACAATCTTAAGGGTTGTAAGATCATTTCTGCGCCTCACCATCATGAGTCCATCACCGAATGCACCGTGACATTAAATTGGCATCACGGACAGGATTCTGGGAAACAGAGGAGTGCAGGTAGTGTAGAGGGCTCTGTCTCTTGGAATCAAACCAGAAGATCTCAAAGTGCAAAAGGGGTGTTGCTCTCATGTTGATGAGAATTGTCTGCTAGGGAGAGTGAAGGGGTAATCTTATTTGTTAGTATAACTAAGTTGAGCCTTCCCGTAGCAGATTTTTGGCCCCTTCAACCACTCAGGAAAGAGAAGGGTGATGCAGCAGTTGCTGTGGCTTTTGTAACTAAGTTGTGCCTTCCCATAGTGGGTTTTGCCCCTTCGTAATAAGAATGACTGAAAAGGCTAATAATCGAGATGTGAGAAGTCGAGACTCGTTCTACACACTTTTAGCAGAGTATGGGGCTTGACCCTCCGTACCTGGAGAAGACTGGGCTCATGATAATTGGGCTAATTTACAGAGTGTAGTAGACCGAGTGATTTCTTTATAGACTAAGTCTAAGTTTAGATCAAATAAGGATAAAGCTATAGTCTGTGCTGTCCTAGGAGCTAACCTAGTAGCAGCGATTGAAGATCATCTCAGACGATGTAGTAATGAAAGCAAAATTATAGAATCCCTTGAAAATCTGGTGCAGATTTTGCAAAAAACTACCTTCAGTTTAGAACAACAATTAGAAAAAGAGAAGGAAGAAAATAGCTTATTAAAAAAAATATTTAAAAAACACAGGAGTGCTGAGAGAGTGGGAGCTAGAAGAGAAAAGTATCCGACAAATAAATCAAATCAATGAGGAGCATACTGACCCTCACATTACAAGTAAGCAAACACCTTACACTGACACTGAGCTGACCAAACTAAAGAAAGAGTGTGGTCACCTCCCTAAAGAATCTGAAATGGAGTACGTGTGACACGTATCCCTAACTGGGGGAGAACCCCTGGCAATCACTGGCACACCCAATCAATTGCTAGAAAGTGTACACAAAGCAGCCTGCTTGCAAATGATACATGAAAGAAAATTGATTCCCGAATATGAATCCCCAATGATGCTGCCAGTGAATCCTGACATGATAACTCCCTTGATAAGGGGACTTCCAGAGTCTCTCCGAGAAACAGGAAAACTAGAACCTCCATTCCCTAGTAGTGGGCAGGGGGATGGAGGATGGATTTATATCCAACAGCTCACACACACAAAGAGGGGAGATTTATTGATCACGGCTATAGTGGGTCCTAAGCATGCACTTGTAACCTTTTTAATCGATGCCAGTGCACAGATTTCTGCTCTGAAGGAAGAAGATGCTAAAAGGTGTGGGGTTTCTCCCTTGAAGTGACATTTTTGCGTCCTCAGTGCCTTACAGTCCACAGAACAATACCCCCTTCCCCTGGGTGCCAAGAAAGGTATCAAACCGGTTATACAAGAAATGTGAGAACAAAGAGTGGTAATAAATGCCCATTCTCTTTTTAACTCCCAGTGTGCCTGGGAGAAAAGTTTGTTCCTTGCTAGCCTGACTCTAGTAGAAGTAGAGAAGATTGCATGACAACAGCCGATCGTATTAAGAAGCTCATTTAAAATAATAAAAACAGTCACTTCTGGGGCCCGTACCCCTGATGAGGTGGTCCAGGAAGCCTCAGTATGAAAGTGGTATGCTCAGATTGAACACTATTGTAACATTTTCTCAATATCTGAAGGAACTTTAAAAAACCTAGCTATACAAGCTGTGGGCTGGGTAGCTTCTCATCAGGTAGATGGGGGATCCGCAGAAAATGGAATAACTGAGCTGATGAGTTAGCAAGACTGGCCCCCGTACAAAAGGACCAAATTTCAGAAGACTGGGAACGCTTGTTAGAATGGTTACATGTAAAATGCAAACACACTGGAGCTAAAGGCTTGTATCATGAAGCCCTGGTCAGCAAACAATGTCGAAGACAGCTTGAAAGGCACCCTTTAGAAGACAACCCTCTACATTTAAGGGAGGGTAAAGGTTTGTGGGATATCTGGCAGGTGGATTATTTTAGCCCCTTTAAGCAAACAGGAGGTAAACATTTTGTGCTGGTGGGGGGGAATAACCCCAGAATTGGTCCAAACTGAAGCTTTTGGCAGGGCTACAGGTGAAAACACTGTGAAACAATTGTGAGAATGGTTTGGAACTTTTCCAAAACCACAAGCTGCACCCCCGGATAATTGTATCATTTTAATTATTCTTGCCTCAAGGAGACGAGCCCTGTTTGTTTTCCTTTTTGCAGAAGAACTCTGAGGGAAACAGAGAATAACACAAATCATTCATTAATCGAATCTGAAGGCCTAAATTTTTAAAATGACCAATAGTATAAGCTGCTAATGCTTTTCTACATCTTTTCACTTACCTACTGTAGTAATTGAATGGGAGTGGGATAGTAAAGATTAAGTTAAAGACCTAACTGGTGTGTTGGGGACAGGATTGGAAGTCTTAAATGGTATTGATTCAGAAATATTAATGAATAAATTGGCTACCAGAAGTAAATATAAAAGACACACTTAGTGTGGTCCAAAATAACCTTTCTTTGGCTCTCAGTTGTACTCAGGCACAACTGTGGATGCAATCAGTAGCCACCTCAATCATAAGAGAAGCCACTTTACTTTAGTTTACTTTAGTAAACTTCACTTATAACCCCATCACAAACACAGCCACGACCTTTGTGTTAACCATACACAATGCTTCAATATACATAATTTACCCTATCATTGCATTAGGATTGAACCACAACAGAACTATACTCTATCCTTTCGAACACAGAGTATGGGTCCAAAAAGTAGAGGAAAAATGGCAAACTGTCAATTTAGAATCTTGTATTGTGCGAGAACAGCAAGGATTCATCTGTGAAAGTAATACAATCAGTGCTCAAGACATTTGTCTGAACACTGAGCAGAATTTTTGTCATTTTGAGATTCGTCCTGACAATCAAGAAACTGTATTAGTGTATATTGGCAAAGGTTGTGTGTGCTTGAGGACTGCTTGTAACTCTATATTAGTAGATACAGTGATGGTAAATATTAGAAATCATTCAAATTTTTGTGTTTGTAATTTTGTTAAAATTACTGGATGTGATTTTTCTTATTTAGCACCAGTTATATCTCATCAACTTATACAATCTAATGATACACCGATTTACAAATTACTACCTACACCTGTCAGGATGAATCTCACATTGGTAAAGCAATTGTTGCAACACCACGACTTGATCAAGATCTTGGAAGAAGTTCAAGTAAATGGACAGAAAACCTTGATAACCGTTCACCACAATGCTGAAGAAATTCACCGTGTGTTGAGTAGAAAAAGATGTTGAACATAAGTGGTGGGACACGCTTTTTGGGTGGTCACCTACTGCTACAGGCATCCTGAACAAGTTGTGTCACTCCATAGTTGTTCTCTTAGTATTAGTTTTGATAGGTTTTGTTCTGTCCGCCATATTGCATGTTTTAAATTGGAATTTGGTAAAGCGTTTGACACATTTAACATCTGTACTTAATGCACATAATTTGTTTAGTGTACCCTCCAATGTAGACATCCCTAAAACCATTGATACAAAGCGGATCACGTGGATATAAACCACTTTTCCTTTTCTTCCTCTATACCTCTCTTTGAGGATTGTGTTACTGCCACAAGCTCCTGATAATAATGTTCAGCCATGGGGTGGTGCAGGAGTCAGTCCAAAGAACAGTATCTGCTTGAACATTGCCATCAAGAACAGATGGACAACGACTTGGAGAGAGGCCTGAGGAAAAAAACTGTGTTATACAGGTCTCTCCGATCTGGGGACAATAGCTGTTGTCCAGAAGATGGATTTCCACCTGCTGCTTCAGCCAAACCTGCCCCCCCACCTCCTCCCTGTTACTAAGACCAATGAAGAAGAGCATGCGCAGAGGCTCGCCGAGGGTCTTGAGGTCACCCAAAGGACCAGAAAGAGACCCCTGAACGTGAGACCACAAAGGCGCAGACAGGTTCTGGCAGGTGAAGCGGAGATTCTTCGAGCCTGTGCAGTTAAGCCTGGATTGCAAAACAAAGGCGGAGATTGGCCTCGACCCATGGGAGTGAGGGGGGGTGAAGAAGCATAAAAGATGGTTCCTGACTGGACATTGTTGAGGTCTCCCCACCAAAGGATCACGGATCACGACAGAGGACTGGCAGGATGCTGTTTGGGACCTGGGACCATAGGGATGCCTTTGGACCCGTGATGGTAACCAACCCTCTTTCCCCCTTTCCTTTTTCTTTCCCTTTTTCTCTTTCTCTATCGCATGCCACTTTATGGGCAAAATAATAAAGTAACACTGTTTGATTGAATTAAAACCCCTTGGCATTTTGGTTGTCTAATTTTGCGCTTCGAGATCAAGGTAAACGAACCATCATGAGTCCATTACTGAATGGACCGTGACAGTACCCCAAAGACAGTTTTAGGCAGACAACAAGTTCCAAAATAGACTTTATTCTGGCCAGAAAAGTGCAGCCAACAAACCAACTGTCCTGGTTTTGTTAAAAACAAGTTTCTCTTTTAGTGAATTTGCCTGTCAGCTAAAGCCTTCATGTTAGCTGCATTTTCCTGCAGAACCCAACACGTGTTTTGGTTAAACCTAGCAATGGAATGCAAACTTATTGATAAGCATGGATGGACATCTCACGAGAGGGGCAACGAGAAAACTGATGACCGAGAGACTGACCAACGGTGTATAACATTCCATTCACGTGAATACTTCATATAAAAGTGGGAGATCACGAGGATCTCAGCCCCTTTTTCCCCCTTTTCCCTTTTTCCTCATGGCTGACATTAGGAGAGGACCTTGCTGGTCGTCCCTGCGAACTGAGGCCTAGTGACAGACTGAATCCAGCTCCGGTTGGCTACAGAGTCTAATCCAGGACTTTGGGTGCTGGCTCTGCAGTTGCTGAGACTTACAAGATTGGTTTTGTATATTTTGTATTATTTTCTCTATTCTTATTAGTAGCATTAGTAAAACATCTTTAACTTTTCCAACTCTCTTCTCTCTGTCCTTCTTTCCCTCCCGATCGCCTGTCCTGAGTGGGAAGGGGGGAGAGGGAGGGGCAAAAGGGGGAAGTGGGGGGGAGAAGAGGTTAACAATACATCTGCCAGGGTTTGATTGTCACCCCGCAATCTTAACCCTCGACAGATAATTGGCGCCCAACGTGGGGCAAGAGAAAGGGGTAAATTTGAAGATTTTTGACTTTTCTACTGCTCTGACATACCTTTCAATTTTCTTGGCACGGTGCCAACTCATAGAGTTGTGATACTCGTGCGTCTGCTTGCTTTGGATATTTTTTAGTGATATTAAGGCAAAGTGAATTACATTGATTTAAAAATGTTATGGCAAAAGTTGTATCAGTTATTTTCTACATTGTGCTCGCTGATCCCATATCTGTGTTGGTGTTTCTTTCTGAATCGAAGTATTCATTATACAACAACAAGAAACTGGACAGCGGTCATGATGATTCTGTGTGGTTTGGCATTGGTTTATTTCATTATACTGCAGCCGCTAATGAATTTCTACTCGCTTCTGCTTTACCTTGAAAAACCTCCAGGAGAGATTAAAGAGCAGAATGGCTCTATATTTGCTAATTGGTCAAGCGAATCTTTAGAAAGGCTGACTAACAATACTTTTGTGTTTTCACTAGGACAGTTTGCAAATGTTTTAGAGAACTTTGAATATCCTTGGAGCTTTGATAGAACTGTGATGGTGTTATCTGGTTTGCTGAATGTGTGTCAGTTTGTGTTACTGTTAAGAGAAATGAGGTTCAATAGGAGGTTTGCGTCTCTTCTTAGTCTTGAGATTTGCGGTGCGTCTTCGGAAGCTTTAGCAAAAAGCACTCCTAGCCGCTCGAGAAAAGGCAAAACAGCCAAAGCTGCTGCTACTGCAGCCACTGCCCCCCCAACTGCGGCTTCACAGGCTGAAGCTACAGCTCCTACGCAGAGCTCCTCTGCCAAGGTCGCTGCAGATAACGTTACTTCTCTAGCCTCAAAGGCTAACAAGGCAGCCCCCCCGTCTTCACACACTGCTCACTGTTGCTGCTGTAACCACAGCAATCACTGTGACAGTCATTCAGACTCTGAAAATGAATCAAATGATGGTGAACCCATATCAGCATCAGTTGCCGGTTGTAAGAAAGTCACTAGAAAGACTACCCATGCAGCAGGTGATGGCACAGGGCCAACATCAACCCAAGGGGCATCATCAGGACAGGGTGGAGATGAAGTGACCACCACTCGGTCCTTTTCTCCAGGTGAGCTGAGAGATCTGCGAAAAGACTTTAGTCGTCGTGAAGGCGAGAATATTTTAACCTGGCTGCTGCGATGCTGGGACAATGGGGCAGAAACAATTGAATTAGAAGGTGGTGAAGCCAGGCAGCTGGGATCTCTGTCAAAAGATTCCACCATTGATAGGGCAATTTCAAGAGAGTCTAATGCCGCTGCTCTCTGGACCCGACTCCTGGCAGCTATGAAAGTCAGATTTCCCTACAAGGAAGATTGTATATCCACGTTAGGGAAATGGAATACTATGGAGAGAGGTATCCAGTTCCTGAGAGAATTAGCTGTGTGAGAGATCATCTATCTAGGACCAAACAGCCAAGAGGGGACAGACCCAGAGAGAATCAATTGTACAAAATCTATGTGGCGCAGATTTGTACAAAGTGCACCACCTGCATATGCTAAGTCATTGGCAGGAATGGTCTGGTCAGCTAGAGGTGTACAAGAAATTAATGAAGTGATTGAGCAGCTCCGGTACTTGGAGGACAGCCTTGCTGGTTCTCTACGGGCTTGTGTCTCTTCTGTGGAGAAACTGTGTGAAAAATCTGATGACCGGTTTGAAAAGCTGTTGCAAGAAATCAAAGAGCTCAGAGAAGAATCGTACCGTTCACGATCTGCACAAACCTATGTTTCAGCTGTTAGGAGAAGGGGTTTCCAATCTCGAGAGAGAGGGCAGAGACAGCCCACAAAAAGAGGTTCACTGTGGTTCTTCCTACATGAGCAGGGAGAAAACATGAATAAGTGGCATGGAAGGCCTACCTCAGAACTTCAAGAACGAGTACGTGAGATAAAAGGAAAAACTCCTAGGAAGGTGGCTGCTCCAGTTTACAAAAGGGGCAGAAGAGATTCTGATACTCTTGAAGGAACCTCTAATTCACACCCAGAGACTGTGCAAAACAGGAATTAGAGGTGCCCTGCCTCCAACCAGGTGGAGGAAAGGGATAACAGAGTTTATTGGACTGTACAAATACTATGGCCTGGTACAACACAACCCCAGGAGTACAAAGCTTTAGTGGACACTGGTGCTCAGTGCACAATAATTCCTTCTAATTTTAAAGGAACGCAATCCATCAATATTGTTGGAGTGACTGGGGGATCCCAGGAGCTGACTGTTGTAGAGGCTGAAATGAGCCTAACTGGAAAAAACTGGCAAAAGCATCCCATTGTGACTGGTCCAGATGCTCCGTGCATCCTTGGCATAGACTACCTCAGGAGAGGGTATTTTAAGGACCCAAAAGGGTATAGGTGGGCATTTGGTATAGCAGCTGTGGACACTGAGAAAATTGAACAGCTGTCTGATTTGCCTGGTCTTTCAGATGACCCTTCTGTTGTAGGACTGCTGATGGTTGACGATCAGCAGGTGCCAATTGCTACCACGACGGTGCATCGCTGGCAATACCGCACCGATCGAGACTCTTTGATTCCTATCCAGAAGCTGATCCGTCAATTGGAAAGCCAGGGTGTGATCAGTAAGACTCGCTCACCTTTTAACAGCCCAATCTGGCCAGTGCGAAAGTCTAGTGATGAGTGGAGACTAACTGAAGACTATCGTGGCCTGAATGAAGTTACACCACCACTGAGTGCTGCTGTGCCTGACATACTAGAACTGCAATTTGAACTGGTGTCAAAGGCAGCCAAGTGGTATGCTACAATTGACATTGCTAATGCATTTTTCTCTATTCCTGTAGCAGCAGAGTGCAGGGCGCAGTTTGCTTTCACCTGGAGGGGCATCCAGTATACATGGAATCGCTTGCCCCAGGGGTGGAAACACAGTCCTACCATCTGCCATGGACTGATCCAGACCACGCTGGAGCAAGGTGAAGCTCCAGAACACTTGCAATATATTGATGACATCATCGTATGGGGCGACACAGCGAAAGAAGTCTTCGAGAAAGGTGAGAGAATAATTCATATTCTTTTGGATGCTGGTTTTGCCATAAAACGAAGCAAGGTCAAGGGACCTGCACAAGAGATCCAGTTTTTAGGAATAAAATGGCAAGATGGCCGTCGTCAGATCCCAATGGATGTGATCAACAAAATTGCAGCAATGTCTCCACCTACTCATAAAAAGGAGACACAGACTTTCTTGGGCGTTGTAGGTTTTTGGAGAATGCATATTCCTGACTACAGCCACATTGTGAGCCCTCTCTATCGAGTGACTCGTAAAAAGAACCAATTTGAGTGGGGCCCTGAACAACAACAAGCCTTTGAACAAATTAAGCGTGAGATAACTCATGCGGTGGCCCTTGGACCAGTCCGAACTGGACTAGATGTTAAAAATGTGCTCTACACCGCAGCCGGAGATACTGGACTTACCTGGAGCCTCTGGCAGAAAGCACCAGGAGAAACCCGAGGTCGACCCTTAGGTTTTTGGAGTCGAGGATACAAAGGATCTGAGGCCAACTATACTCCAACTGAAAAGGAGATACTAGCCGCATATGAAGGAGTTCGAGCTGCTTCAGAAGTGATCGGCACTGAAGCACAGCTCCTCCTGGCACCTCGACTGCCGGTGCTGAGCTGGATGTTCAAGGGGACGGTTCCCTCTCCACATCATGCAACCGAAGTTACATGGAGTAAATGGATTGCACTGATCACACAACGAGCTCGAATTGGAAGTCTGAACCGTCCAGGGATATTAGAAGTGATTACAGAATGGCCAGAAAGCAAAGACTTTGGGATGTCTCCAGATGAGGAGGAAGTAAAACGTGCTGAAGAAGCACCACCATATAATACGCTTTCAGAGACTGATAAGCAGTATGCACTGTTCACAGATGGATCCTGTCGTCTTGTAGGAAAACATCGAAGGTGGAAAGTTGCTGTGTGGAATCCCACACGACAAGTTACAGAAGCCACTGAAGGACAAGGTGAATCCAGTCAGTTTGCAGAAGTGAAAGCCATCCAGCTGGCTTTGGACATTGCTGAATGAGAGAAGTGGCCAATACTTTATCTCTATACTGACTCATGGATGGCAGCAAATGCCTTATGGGGGTGGCTACAGCAATGGAAGAAAAGCAACTGGCAGCGCAGAGGTAAACCCATTTGGGCTGCCACACTGTGGCAAGACATTGCTGCTCAGCTAGAGAGCCTGCCTGTGAAAGTTCGTCATGTAGATGCTCATGTGCCTAAAAGTCGAGCCACTGCGGAACATCTAAACAACCACCAAGCAGATCAAGCTGCTAAGATTAAAGTATCTGAGGTGGACTTGGACTGGCAACATAAAGATGAACTTTTCCTAGCTCGGTGGGCCCATGATGCTTCAGGGTATCAAGGTAGAAATGCAACATACAAATGGGCTCGTGATCGAGGGGTGGATTTAACTATGGACACTATTTCACAGGTTATTCATGAATGTGAAACTTGCGCCGAAATCAAACAAGCAAAACGGTTAAAACCTGTATGGTATGGGGGGCGATGGTTAAAGTATAAGTATGGAGAAGCTTGGCAGATTGATTATATTACACTTCCACAAACACGTCAAGGTAAGCGTTATGTACTTACAATGGTGGAAGCAACCACTGGATGGTTGGAAACATATGCCGTACCTCATGCTACAGCCCAAAATACTATCTTGGGCCTTGAGAAGCAAGTCCTTTGGCGGCACGGTACGCCAGAAAGAATTGAATCAGACAATGGTACTCATTTCAAAAACAGTATTATAGACAATTGGGCCAAAGAACATGGTATTGAGTGGGTATATCATATTCCATATCATGCACCAGCCTCTGGGAAAATTGAAAGGTACAATGGTTTGTTAAAAACTGCACTAAAGGCACTTGGTGGTGGAACCTTTAAAAACTGGGATTCACATTAAGCAAAAGCCACTTGGTTGGTCAACACTAGGGGATCAACCAACCGAGCCGGGCCTGCCCAATCAGAAATTCTACGTACTGTAGAAGGAGATAAAGTCCCTGTAGTACACATGAAAAATATCTTAGGAAAGGCAGTCTGGGTTACTCCTGCCTCAGGCAAAGGCAAACCTATTCGTGGGATTGTTTTTGCCCAGGGACCTGGCAGCACCTGGTGGGTGATGCTTAAGGATGGAGAAGTTCAGTGTGTACCTCAAGGGGATATCATTTTAGGTGAAAATATGCAATGTTGAACTGTATGATGTGAATTGCCGCACTAACAATGTTTAATAAGTGTCTTTCAGATCAAGACAATGGTGATGAAACTAGAGCTAGCTTCTTCAAGTGGCGCCCGACACCTTCTTCGAAGTTGGTGTCCTTAACCCACAAACAGTGGTCATGAGATGCACTTGTACCATTTTTCCTGCCCTGGGAGACTGTTGTGACAAAATGAACTTAATGAATTTTTCAAAGGATGGTCCACTGATGTAGTGGCAGAGCCCCCCCCGCCCCAGGGGGATGGGGTTGTCGCCAGCCTGGCTGAGAGGTGAAGCCAGAGACAAAAGAGACTAAAGGAGCACCATTAGAAGGTAACAATGAGTGAGCAATCGCCGGACACATGCGTGCAGAGTGCGTGGACAGTACATGCAGCCTATCATGTTATTGTATAACACGAGTTACAACCAATCACGTTGTTGTAAGGCGCGTGGACAGGGCAGCTTTGCTATAAAGCTAGCCCGGTCCGACAATAAAGCGAACTCTGTGAACATCATATTGGTGTGTCAGGTTCCGTGGCTCGCATGGATAAAGCAACACTTTGGTGACCCCGACGTGATACTTCGTATCGAAGCAAGATCGCCGGAAGTGAAGACGCGAGGACGCCACCTGGGGGCGACACCAGCCCAGCGCTCAATCATAGCGGAAAGTAGGCCTACGAAGAAGCAGGTGGCATGGGAAACACGGCATCCGTGGAAGAAAAAATAATAGTGAGAAGTATTCTGCAGCTGGCTGCAAGAACAGGAAGAATTTTGGAAAAAGACGCGGTGGAGCGCCTTTTACTATTCGCCCAGCGTAAGGGCTGTGTTCGTTCGACGGACGAATTTTTTTCTCCCAGTACATGGGAGGACATAGGGACCGAACTATGGGAAGCGGTTACAAGGGGGAGCCGCGAGGCTTGCGATCTCGCCGGACCCTGGCGGGAGGTCAGGCAGCTAATGCAGGAAGTCTCAGAGGAGCCGGAGCTGTGTGCCGTCCCCTCGGAGCCGCCCGCCGCGAGCTGCCCACCCTCCGAGAACTCCGAAGAATCAACACCGCTGGTATGTCCCGTATCAGATCTGGAGTTCTGGGGCGGAGAGCAAATTATACCCTCTGCGCCCGTTGAGCCATTGCCTGGCTCCGACAACGAATGGCAGCAACCGGCAAGTTTCAACAAGCCAGGACAAGTTAATCCAGCCGACGTGCCTTTGCCGGAGGACCCGATGGAACACCAGGACGGAGCACCGCAGAATCGCCCTGAGTTCCAGGAGGAGAGCCACGTGCAGAGCCTGAAGGACTTACTGAGACGGCAGGAGAGCCAGATACAAGAAGTTCTAGAAGCTATGAAACGACTAGATGGCGGTAACAGTAAAACTTCGCGGTTAATAGCATATAAAAAGGCGTCAGATGCAATTAAGGACGGGCTGGAGGCAATTGGCAGGGAATGTGAAAAACGGGGAAAACAGGAAAGGGAGGGGGTGGAATTAGACCTCACTCCGGAGGAGCTCCGTATCAAAAGGGAGCGAATACAAAAATGGGCTAGACAATGTGTTGAAGATGGGATGTGGTCTGTAAGAGAAGCAGATGAATATTTGAGAGCGCGATATGGAAAAGGGCTGGAGACTGGGTTAGCAGATCGGTTTGCAAATATGCGCCGACTTACTGATCCACAGGGAAACACAAGGGAATTGTATAGCAGTGATAATAATGATAATTTGGGTGCTGCCCCTGTGCATCAGGGTAGAGATATTCCTCGAGATCATTCTTATAATGCAGGGCAACGTTGGCAAGGAGTAATCAGAGATGCAACTATTGAAGGGATCATGTTACCTGGTAGTATTACAGCAGTGCCAGTGCACATAGATAATAGAGGACAAAGGCAGTGGTCGCCTTTTGATTGGAAAACGGTTAAGCAATTGCAAAGTGCAGTTATGCAATATGGTACGGATAATAAGCATGTGATGCAGCTAATCAATTCATTTTTCAAGGAGCAAGTACTAACTCAAACAGATATTAGGGCGTTGATGGAGTTATTGCTTCCTCCAACGGGGTATTTGCTGTTCTTGGACAAGTGGCAGGGGAAAGTGGAATTGGCAGTATTAGAAAATGTTCGTTTACCAGCTGATGATCCGTTGCGGTTAGCTAGCATGGACCAGTTACTGGGTCGTGGGCAATATGCGGATGGTGCTACTCAGGCAGCACTTCATCCAAGGATTTTGCAGCAAACGCAAGGGCTTGCCTTGGCGGCAGTGAAAGAATTGCCAAATAGAGGTAACCCTGTGCCACCCTATTCTACAATAGAGTGGGATCCTGGGGAACCATATATGACATTTGTGGATCGTTTAAAAGAAGTGATAGATGCCTCTCCTAACTTGACTCCAGAGGCAAAAGCTGCTGTGGGGAAAGATTTGGCTATGATGAATGCAAACACCCAATGCCAACAGATATTAGCCGGTTTGGGAAAAACTGCTTCTTTAGCAGAGATGGTGGAAGCTCGCACACAGGTACCGATTATGCAACAGGAGGTAGAAAAAGCAAAAATACATGCTCAAGCCCACGCTGCAGCCTTGGCTGCAGCACTTAAGCCTGCAATGAAAGGCCGAAGCCCTTCTTGTGGCCTAGCATGTTTTACTTGCGGACAGACAGGACATCTTAAAAGAAACTGCCCTCAATATGCTTAGCAGCATTGCAAAAATGGCATAACTCTCCAGTTAATCTGGTAACAGATTCTCTTTATGTTGTGGGAATTGTACAAAGAATACATAGAGCACTTTTGCAGCGAGTTTCCAATTCCTTGTTGTTTGAAGCATTGTTAGATTTGTGGAACGTATTAGATTATAGGACAGCACCAGTATTTATCATGCATATAAAAAGCCATACTAACATACCAGGTGGTCTAGTAGAAGGAAACAGCACCATAGACAAACTTGTGGCAGTAGCAGATATATCCCCTTTTGAACAAGCCAGACAAGCTCACGAATTCTTTCATCAATCCTCAGCAGCACTCCGAAAGCAGTTTACAATTACAAAGGAACAAGCTCGAGCCATTATTGCAGCTTGTCCTGATTGTGCCCGCATAGTCCCTCTCCAACAAAAGGGAGTAAATCCTCGGGGCTTGCAGCCAGGTCAGTTATGGCAAACTGATATTACTGAATTTGCACCATTTGGCAGACAAAAGTACATTCATGTCTCCATAGATACCTGTTCAGGACTGCTGTGGGCTACAGCCTTGACCTCAGCAAATGCAAAGGCAGTAAAACGTCATTTACTACAAGCTTTTGCTGTCATGGGTGTCCCTACACAAATCAAAACAGATAATGGTCCTGCATACCACTCTGACAGACTTGCAGCCTTCCTCACCCAGTGGAAGGTACAGCACCTGTTTGGAATCCCTTATAATTCTACTGGCCAAGCAATTATTGAGCGTGCACACCGTGCATTAAAAAATCTTTTGTCTGTTTTGAAAAAACAAGGGGGAATTGGTGTGAGCCCAGAAGAGGTATTGATGAAGGCATTGTATGTGCTGAACTGGCTTAATCCTAAAAGTGAAACTGAAATGGAACCAATTGTTATGCACCATATCAAAAATGTCAAAGATTTTTCCGAAAATGTGCCTAAGGTTAGTGTGTTTAATCCGACAACACAACAATGGGAAGGTCCTATGTCACTAATAACCTGGGGAAGGGGATATGCTTGTGTTTCTACAGGTAACCACAAAAATTCATGGATCCCAGCAAAGTGGGTGAGACCTTGGCTAGCTAACAGAGAAGAAACCGATTGCAGTGATGACAACCCTTAACCTCAGACATGTTATCGCTTTAAGCAACGAATGTAGCCAATGTTGAGAATACCACTTTGTAAAACAGAGCAGCAATTAATGTTTTGTTATTGGACATGTTCACAGTTATGAAGAGTTTGATTGTATGTGTTGTTTGAACTTAAAAGTTAAAAAGATAGAAGATTTGCAGAACAAGAAAATAACAGAAGATATTGGGTTTTTTGGGGTGAATGCCTTGTTTGGTTAAAAGGAATATTGAAAACAGGTTTGTTCTTGTTAATTGTAATTGTATTAGCCTTAATGTTCTTACCCTGTATTTCACACTGTATTTAAAGCATGATACGGCGTATTGTTAATATAAAATAAAAGAGGGGGAGATGTAGTGGCAGAGCCCCCCCCGCCCCAGGGGGATGGGGTTGTCGCCAGCCTGGCTGAGAGGTGAAGCCAGAGACAAAAGAGACTAAAGGAGCACCATTAGAAGGTAACAATGAGTGAGCAATCGCCGGACACATGCGTGCAGAGCGCGTGGACAGTACATGCAGCCTATCATGTTATTGTATAACACGAGTTACAACCAATCACGTTGTTGTAAGGCGCGTGGACAGGGCAGCTTTGCTATAAAGCTAGCCCGGTCCGACAATAAAGCGAACTCTGTGAACATCATATTGGTGTGTCAGGTTCCATGGCTCGCATGGATAAAGCAACACTCTGATTAATTACTCCTGTGTATATATGTACATATGTGTATATATATATATATAGTAGTAGTGATTAATTAGATTGTATTGATAGATTGTATTAATAAGGTTTAAGTATTCAGTGAATGTCATATTATAAGGGGTGGAATGTCCTGGTTTTGTTAAAAACAAGTTTCTCTTTTAGTGAATTTACCTGTCAGCTAAAGCCTTCATGTTAGCTGCATTTTCCTGGAGAACCCAACACATGTTTTGGTTAAACCTAGCAATGGAATGCAAACTTATTGATAAGCACGGATGGACATCTCGCGAGAGGGGCAACGAGAAAACTGATGACCGAGAGACTGACCAATGGTGTATAACATTCCATTCACGTGAATACTTCATATAAAAGTGGGAGATCACGAGGATCTCATCCCTTTTTCCCCCTTTTCCCTTTTTCCTCATGGCTGACATTAGGAGAGGACCTTGCTGGTCGTCCCTGCGAACTGAGACCTAGTGACAGACTGAATCCAGCTCCGGTTGGCTACAGAGTCTAATCCAGGACTTTGGGTGCTGGCTCTGCAGTTGCTGAGACTTACAAGATTGGTTTTGTATATTTTGTATTATTTTCTCTATTCTTATTAGTAGCATTAGTAAAACATCTTTAACTTTTCCAACTCTCTTCTCTCTGTCCTTCTTTCCCTCCCGATCGCCTGTCCTGAGTGGGAAGGGAGGAGAGGGAGGGGCAAAAGGGGGACGTGGGGAGGAGAGGAGGTTAACAATACACCTGCCAGGGTTTTTGTTGTCACCCCACAATCTTAACCCTTGACAGATAATTGGCGCCCAACGTGGGGCAAGAGAAAAGGGTAAATTTGGAGATTTTTAGCTTTTCTACTGCTCTGATGTACCTTTCAATTTTCTTGGCACGATGCCAACTCATAGAGTTGTGATACTCGCGCGTCTGTTTGCTTCGGATATTATTTAGTGGTATTAAGGCAAAGCGAATTACATTGATTTAAAGATGTTATGGCATAAGTTGTATCAGTTATTTTCTACATTGTGCTCACTGATTCCTTATCTGTGTTGGTGTTTCTTTCTGAATCGAAGTATTCATTATATAACAACAAGAAACTGGACAGCGGTCATGATGATATTGTGTGTTTTGGCACTGGTTTATTTCATTACACTGCAGTCGCTAATGAATTTCTACTCGCTTCTGCTGTACCTTGAAAAGCCTCTGGGAGAGATTAAACAGCAGTACGGCTATGTGTTTGCTAACTGGTCAAGCGAATCTTTAGAAAGGGTGACTAACCATACTTTTGTCTTTTCACTGAGACAGTTTGCAAATGTTTTACACAACTTTGAATATCCTTGGAGCTTTGATAGAACTGTGATGGTGCTATCTGGTTTGCTGAATGTGTGTCAGTTTGTGCTTCTGTTAAAAGAAATGAGGTTCAATAGGAGGTTTGCATCTCTTTTTAGTCCTGGGATTTGCGATGCGTCTTCGGAAGCTTTAGCAAAAAGCACTCCGAGCCACTCGAGTAAAGGCAAAACAGTGAAAGCTGCTGCTGCAGCCACTGCCCCCCCAATCGCAGCTTCACAGGCTGAAGCTACAGCTTCTACACAGAGCTCCTCTGCCAAGGTTGCTGCAGATAACATTACCTCTCCAGCCTCAAAGGCTAACAAGGCAGCCCCCCCTTCTTCACACACTGCTCACTGTTGCTGCTGTAACCACAGCAATCACTGTGACAGACATTCAGACTCTGGAAATGAATCAAATGATGGTGAACCCATATCAGCATCAGTTGCCGGTTTTAAGAAAGTCACTAGAAAGACTACTCGTGCAGCAGGTGATGGCACAGGGCCAACATCAACCCAAGGGGCACCATCAGGACAGGGAGGAGATGAAGTGACCACCACTCGGTCCTTTTCTCCAGGTGAGCTGAGAGATCTGCGAAAAGACTTTAGTCGTCGTGAAGGTGAGAATATTTTAACCTGGCTGCTGCGATGCTGGGACAATGGGGCAGAAACAATTGAATTAGAAGGTGGTGAAATCAGGCACTGGGATCTCTGTCAAAAGATTCCACCACTGATAGGGCAATTTCAAGAGACTCTAATGCCACTACTCTCTGGACCCGACTCTTGGCAGCTATGAAAGTAAGATTTCCCTACAAGGAAGATTGTATATCCAAGTTAGGGAAATGGAATACTATGGAGAGAGGTATCCAGTTCCTGAGAGAATTAGCAGTGCGAGAGATCATCTATTTTGGACCAGACAACCAAGAGGGGACAGACCCAGACAGAATCAATTGTACACGACCTCTGTGGCGCAGATTTGTACAAAGTGCACCACCTGCATATGCTAAGTCATTGGCAGGAATGGTCTGGTCAGCTAGAGGTGTACAAGATATTACTGAAGTGATTGACCAGCTCCGGAACTTTGAGGACAGCCTTGCTGGTTCTCTGTGGGCTTGTGTCTCTGCTGTGGAGAAACTGTGTGAAAAATCTGATGACCGGTTTGAAAAGTTGTTGCAAGAAATCAAAGAACTCAGAGAAGACACGTACCATTCACGACCTGCACAAACCTATGTTTCAGCTATTAGGAAAAGACGTTTCCAATCTCGAGAGAGAGGGCAGAGACAGCCCACAAAAAGAGGTTCACTGTGGTTCTTCCTACATGAGCAGGGAGAAAACACGAATAAGTGGCACGGAAGACCTACCTCAGAACTTCAAGAACGAGTACGTGAGATAAAAGGAAAAACTCCTAAGAAGGTGGCTGCTCCAGTTTACAAAAGGGGCAGAAGACATTCTGATGCTCTTGAAGGAACCTCTAATTCACACCCAGAGACTGTGCAAAACAGGAATTAGAGGTGCCCTGCCTCCAACCAGGTGGAGGAAAGGGATAACAGAGTTTATTGGACTGTACTTGCACTGAAATCAAACAAGTGAAACGGTTAAAGCCTGTATGGTATGGGGGGTGATGGTTAAAGTATAAGTATGGAGAAGCTTGGCAGATTGATTATATTACACTTCCACTGTTGGGAAGTAAAATGTGGGAAAGCAAGATGTGCAGTTCCAGCCATCTGGATGATAAAGAAAGATCAATACTAACATGACCATCCGGATGGTCGAAGACATAATACTAACATAATAATATGTAAAGGGCCTTGGACAGATTACTTTGAAGTACATTTCTCGTAACTGTAAAAAGTTATAGCCCAAACTCGTGAGAATGGTATCTCGGGCCAGATAACCGCCCCCAAGTGCATGGGATGTGTGAATGTCCTTGGGCCTGGTCTGTGAATGAGTGGAAAAACAAGTGAGACAAATATCACATGAATTTAGTGTGTTCTTAATAACAATTAGTGGAAAAACACCTTTTTGTAAACATCTTAGCATCTTAGTCCAGACCTGTACCTGTAAATCCTATGGTCAATGGTGAATAAAGAAGGTAGCCTAAGCCTAGGCCTAGGTCAGCTCTCTGCCTGGCCAGGCTCTGCACTCCTTCCTGAACAAGATCTTTGCCTCTGCATGAATTTCTGTCTGCGTCCTGGTATGCGTTGTTCCTAATCGCCGCGTTCCACAAACACGTCAAGGTAAGCACTATGTACTTACAATGGTGGAAGCAACCACTGGATGGTTGGAAACATATGCCGTACCTCATGCTACAGCCCGAAATACTATCTTGGGCCTTGAGAAGCAAGTCCTTTGGTGACACGGTACGCCAGAAAGAATTGAATCAGACAATGGTACTCATTTCAAAAACAGTATTATAGACAATTGGGCCAAAGAACATGGTATTGAGTGGGTATATCCTATTCCATATCATGCACCAACCTCTGGCAAAATTGAAAGGTACAGTGGTTTGTTAAAAACTACATTAAAGGCACTTGGTGGTGGAACCTTTAAAAACTGGGATTCACATTAAGCAAAAGCTACTTGGTTGGTCAACACTAGGGGATCAACCAATTGAGCCGGGCCTGGTCAATCAGAAATTCTTCGTACTCTAAAAGGAGATAAAGTCCCCAGAGTGGTTTGTCCCATATTGAGTGCACACCCCTGGGCTGGCATTCTAAACAATCTAAACCGTCCTCGACACCCCCAAAAAGTGATGGATGTCCTACCCTGTCGGGCAGAGGGGGGAGACCCAAGACAGCCCCTGCCCTATCACTGTTGGGTAGAGGTAGGGGACCAAAAAGATGATGAGGGTTAGAAGCAAGTTCCAGTTTGGTGCCACGGGCAACCCCCCTCCCTAACTGCTTTGCTTCTCCAGATGCTCCTCCGTAATAAGTTCGAGGCCCTGGATCTTGAAGAAGAGGTAGGTGAGGATGTGGTGCAAGGCCCACCTACGAGGTCACATAGGAAGAGGTAGTTGACTCCACGCCTCAAGACTGCCTCTGATAAGAAAGAAAGAAGGGTAATTGCAGTAGGCGATTTCCTTCTGGGAGGAACAGAGGGCCCAACATACAGAGTTGACCCTCATCATAGGGAAGTTTGTAGTCTACCAGGAGCCCGTATCAGGGATATCACCAAGACACTTCCCTACCTGGTGCACCCAATAGACTACTAGCCACTGCTGATCTTCCAGACAGGTGGGGAGGAAGCTGCATCCCGTAGTCTGAGGGGAATGAAGAAAGATTTCAAGGTCTTGGGAGGGTTGGTGAAAGAGTCTGGGGCACAAGTGATTTTCTCTTCCCTCCTTCCATTTTTGGGTGACTATGTGGGATGGAATAGAAGAATTCAGTCCATAAATTATTCGCTACAAGACTGGTGCTACAGAGAGGACTTCGGATTGTTTGATAATAGCTGGTTTTATAAGACACCAGTCCAGACAGTGATACGTGGGAAAGGTTTATCTCACAGGGGCAAAAGGATACTGGGACAGGAATTAGCAGGGCTCATTTGGAGAGCTTTAAACTAGATTTGATGGGGGATGGGGTTGTAGCTGGGCTTGCACCAGTGGGGCAGCACTGTAGTATTGAGGCCTCCCTAGGGTGAAACTGGTGTACTCAACTCACTCCGTGAAATGCCTGTACACCAATGTGTGCAGCATGGGGAAAAAGCAGGAGGAGTTAGAAACCTGTGTTAGGGCAGGAGATTATGATCTGGTGGCGATTACAGAGACATGGTGGGACAGCTCACATGACTGGAATATGGTCATGGATGGCTATGTCCTTTTCAGGAAAGACAGACCAGCCAGGCGTGGTGGTGGAGTTGCTCTTTATGTGAGAGAGCAACTACAATGTATTGAGTACTGGGGCAGATGAGAAGAGAGTTGAGAGTCTGTGGGTGAAAATTAAGGGGCAGGCTGACAGGGGTGATACTGTTGCGGGTGTCTATTATAGGCCACCAGAGCAGGGTGAGGAAGTTGCCGAGGTCTTCTACAGGCAGCTGAGAGTGGCCTCACAGTCACAGGCCCTGGTTGTCGTGGGGGATTTTAACTTCCCTGATGTTTGCTGGAAGGACTACTCAGCCAGACATCCACAGTGCAGGAAGTTCTTCCAGTGCATTGACCATAACTTCCTGATGCAAATGGTGGATGAGCCAACTAGGAGAGGAGCACTGCTGGACCTCATTCTCATTAACAAGGAGGGTGTGTTTGAAGCAGTAAAGGTTGAGGGATGCCTTGGTTGCAGCTACCATGAAATGGTGGAGTTCAGGATCTCATGTGGCAGAAAGAGAATAGCAAGCAGAATTGCAACCCTGGACTTGAGTAAGGCAAACTTAGGCCTTTACAAGCAATTGCTAGGGGAAATCCCATGGGCAAGGCTGCTTGAAGGTAAAGGGGTCCAAGATAGTTGTTTAGCATTCAAGGACTGTTTTTTCCAAGCTCAAGATCAGAGCATCCCGACACGTAGGAAGTCAAGGAAGGGAGCCAGGAGATCCGTGTGTTTAAGCAGGGAACTGCTGCGCAAGCTCAAGTGGAAGAGGAGAGTTTACAGATCGTGGTAGAAGGGGCTGGCCACTTGGGGAGAATATAAGGCTGTTGTCAGAGGATGTAGGGAGGCAACTAGGAAAGATAAGGCCTCCTTAGAATTCCACCTGACGAGAGGGGTCAAGGACAACAGAAAGAGCTTTTTCAAATACATGGCAGATAAAACTAACACCAGAGGCAATGTAGACCCACTGATGAACGAGGTGGGTGCCCTGGTGGCAGAAGATACAGAGAAGGCAGAGTTACTGAATGCCGTCTTTGTCTCTGTCTACTCTGCCAGAGGCTGTCCTGAGGAACCCTGTACCACTGAGGGCCCAAAGGAAGTCAGGACAATGGTGGAGTCTGCCTTGATTGATGAGGATTGGGTTAGGGAACAATTAAGCAATCTGGACATCCATGAATCCATGAGTCCAGATGGTATGCATCAGTGGGTACTGAGGGAACTGGCTGAAGTTATTGCTAGGCCACTCTCCATCATCTTTGCTAAGTGTTGTGAAATGGGAGAGGTTCCTGAGGACTGGAGGAAAGCAAATGTCACTCCGGTCTTCAAAAAGGGTAAGGAGGACCCGGGTAACTATAGACCAGTCAGCCTCACCTCCATCCCTGGAAAGGTGATGGAACAGCTTATCCTTGGTGCCATCTCAAAGCATATCAAGGATCAGAGGGTCTTTAGGGACAGTCACCATGGCTTCAACCAGTCATGCTTGACCAATCTCATAGCCTCTTATGAGGACATAATGAGGTGGATAGATTGCGGCGATGAGGAACGACGCACACTGGGACACAGACCAAGATGCACACACAGGCAGAGATCTTGTGCAGGAAGGAGCGCAGAGCCGGGCAGAGCAGAGAGCTGAGCCAGGCTGAGGCCCTCTTTATTAGCCTTTGATAATTTATAGGATTTACAGATACGGATCTGGACTATGATGTTTTATCAATAATTGTTATTAAAAACACACCACACTCATATTACGTCTGTTTCAGTTACGTTCCCACTCATTCACAGGTCAGGCCCAATGACATTCAGACATCACATGTACTTGGGGACATTTATCTGGCCCGAGATAACATTCTCACTAGTCTGGGCTATCACTTTTTACAGTTATGAGAAACGTACTTCAGCACAACCTGCCCTTTATATTTTGACTAGTTCCTATGATCTAATTATGTCAGTACTACTTCTTCTTTGACCATCCGGATGGTCATGTTAGTATTCCTTTATCATCCAGGTGGCTAGAACTGCACATCTTGCTTTCCCATGTCTTTGCTTTCCCATATACATGGTGGCAAAGCAGTGGATGTGGTCTACCTTGACTTCTGTAAAGCATTTGGCACAGTCTCACACAGCATCTTGCTGCTAAAATAAGGCAGTGTGGTCTGGACGATCGGGCAGTGAGGTGGACTGTGAACTAGCTGAAGGAAAGAAGCCAGAGAGTCGTGGTCAATAGGGCAGAGTCTAGTTGGAGGCCTGTGTCTAGTGGAGTGCCTCAGGGGTCAATACTGGGGCCTGTATTATTCAATATATTCATCAATGATTTGGATGAGGGAATAGAGTGCACTGTCAGCAAGTTTGCTGATGACACCAAACTGGGAGGAGTGGCTGACACGCCAGAAGGCTGTGCTGCCATCCAGCGAGACATAGACTGGAGAGTTGGGCAGGGAAAAATGTAATTAAATATAGCAAGAGCAAGTGTAGAGTCTTGCATCTGGGTAGGAACAACCCCAGGTTTGGGTATAAGTTGGGCAATGACCTATTAGAGAGCAGCATAGGGGAAAGGGACCTGGGGATCCTGGTGGACAGCAGGATGACCATGAGCCAGCACTGTGCCCTTGTGGCCAAGAAGACCAATGGCATCCTGGGGTGTATTAGAAGGGGGGTGGTTAGTAGCTCGAGAGAGGTTCTCCTCTCCCTGGTGAGACTGCAACTGGAATACTGTGCCCAGTTATGGGCCCATCAGTTAAAGAAGGACAGGGAACTGCTGGAGAGAGTCCAGCGCAGAGCAACGAAGATGATAAAGGGAGTGGAGCATCTCCCTTATGAGGAAAGACTGAGGGATCTGTGTCTCTCTAACTTCGAGAAAAGAAGAAGATGAAGAAGATGACGAAGAAGACGACAATGACGACAATGGAGGGGTGACCTCATTAACATCTGGGAAAAAGGAGATTGAGCCCCTGTTTGTCATGTTTGTTTATTATATTTCTTAATGAGCTCATGAAATACAGTTTAGCTCACAGAGTACATTGTCCTGTAAATTTGAGAGATCCGAATGGACCTTGACACCCCTATCACTGAGTATCTGGAGCACCTCCTGTCCTGTGCCCCCCAGAACTGCTGGCTCAGACCACACAAACAATAAGGAGCAGGGGGACACAGACAGTCCCAGCATCCCCGCCACTACAGAGCATCCTCAGGCTGGGCATTTGGAGGGGGACCCCCATGTCCCGGGCATCCCAAGCCCCATGGGGGTGTGCAGTGAGGGAGTGGGAATATCCTTCAGCCCATCTGTTCACTACTGCTCCAAAATGTGGGGACAGTCCCACTGCTACCCCATCTGCCCCCCAGGGCAAAGCATGGTCCCAACCCTCCTCCATGGAGGGAGAGCCCTGGCATGGCCCATCCTCTCCTGGTGCCTGCAGCAACTGACATGCAGCCCCCATCCCTGTCCCCAGGCACAGGTGGGTTCCAGCCAAAGGTGGCAGTAGTGTGGCTAGAGTATGAGCTCAGAGGAATGCACCACAGCCTTCCTGCCAAAGCAAACCCTGCTGCTATGGCTCTACCTTCCCAATACCATCCCAGGCCCTCACCAGCTGCCACTGTGCCACAGCTGCCCTGTTCTGTCTCCTCACACCCACTCATGCTGGAGTGATAAAGGACTCAGCATTCTGATTCACTGTGAATCACGCAAAGCCATTTATTACAGAAACAAGCCTCCTTATATACGCAACTATTCTCTAATCACGCGTCCACGCTCCAAGCATGGATTCGCTAAATGAGTATCACGGGCAGTCCACACGCTGGAGCCCCACCGATGATAGGTCCGACGACTCACGCTGAGGCCCTGTTAATGAAGAAATGCCCCTCTTTCTCACAGCAGATTCTGTTCTCAGCTTCTCAAAGTGGCCTTGAGATTCCTTTGGGCCTGACTAATTCAACAACATATCTCCATCTAACCAAAGCCCTCCACAATTCCCCCTTTTTGTTCTTGAATTAGTCAGGCCCATTAAACAGCATGCTGAATCGTCCTTGAAATACACTGCAACATAGAACATGTGATTAACAACATAATTACAATTACATATAATGTAATTAAGATCAAAGAACTACCCACTTATTCCAAAACTTATAAGCTATATGTCAAACCTCAACTTTACTATGGCAATCTTATTAATGTACTGTTCTAGTTTGCCTAAAGCACTTATTAATAGATTCAGAATAAACAAACAAGTTAATACAACACAACCATAATCCTAATGTTAAAAGTAGAACATTTATAACTGCTTGATTTTGTAGATTTTGTAGGCATGTCTCATAATGTTACCTCATTTTTGCATGGAGTATCTAAGTGTAATATCACCCTTTTGGCTCTCCTGCTGATTGTTCAAATTGCCATTCTCCACAGAAGGTACACCACCTGCTTGCTAATAGGCTTCTAGACCACCAGGTCTGTGAGCATCTATAACACTGAATTAGGAGCCATGGTTTACATGTGAAACAGTCCTCACAACTTATCTCCCTCCTGTCCATCTGCATCCATCGAATCTTTGTTGTCTTTATTCAGCCATGGCTTGACCCATTTCGCGGGAATCCACTTCAATCCTTGGTCTGTAATGACACAAACATAACCTTTTCCCCAGGTTATCAATTGATGTGGCTTTTTCCATTGACTAGTGATATGGCCATAACTAATGTAGGTTCTTTCTGATTTAGCATGGTTTTGGGTCATACTTGCAAAGTATTTCATCACATACAATCCTTTTGACAATTGGGTTTGTGCTGTTTCCTCCACTCCCCCCTTTTTTTTAAAACCAACAAACAAACAAACAAACAAAGTTCAGAATCAGATACACACGTTGGATCTTGACTACGTACTCAAAATCACAAATCAAATTTAGAGGTTCCTCCTTAAAAAGCTCTAAGTAATTTAAAGCTGTGCCAAGTTCTGCTAATTGGGTTGAACCTTCAATAATTGTTACAGAATGATGCCAATCGTTATCTTCACACCAAACCACTACAGCTTTATGAGACTTCCCAGAACCATCAACAAAAACTGTGCAAGTATGTAGGATCAGTCCAAATACAAGTATGGTCTATGACCTGATGTTAAAGACTTGCAGGTTCTGCAGCAATTTACATTTCGGCATGCCAAAAGCTGTGCTGTTAAGAAAATCAGCTAGTGCAATTTACAAGGACATAGATTACAAATAAAAAAAAAAACAGAATTAAATTTCACAAATGGTACATATATGACAAAAGGCTCATGGTCTTTTAAGACTTAAATTCATTCCCTCCATTTTCTTGATCAGAGTGACAATTGATATATAACAGTCGGTATATCAATCTGCTAGCAATCTCATCATACTGTCCCACAATAGCCACAGGTTGTTTCATAGACAAATCTGCAAGTCCAATCGAATGCAGTCAGCCTGTAAGGTTGTCATAAATTTATTCCTCAAAGTTTCTAACTCCATTTTGGTTGTCATATATATTGGATATTGTTTTCCCTTACCGGATCAAAGTCCTGTTTCAGATCTATCAGTGTAATATTTGCTTTATTGAAACATTGGCTGTTAATACTAGTGGAAATACAGCATTTGAAATTTCCTTGGAGATTTCTCGCTTGCAGCAAGCAGATCTGCACCATCCAAGCAGCTTCTTGTAGGACATGCAACTAAACAGAATTCTCAGAAAACGTTATTTGAGCTTACAATTTACTTAACAAATCCTGACCCAAGAGAGGTATAGGACTTTCTGGCAACTACAAGAATTCATGTATTAAAACTTTGTTCCAAATTTGGCATTCTATTGGTCTCAAAAAACAGCCTTTCTTTCGTTCTCTCCCATGACCTCAAAAACTAGCATGGTGAATTTACTAAGAAGTCTCTTACAACCAGTTACCACAGAATAAGTCTATTAAAAAAAAAATAATTGGTTTAATTTCCCAGCTTCATTAGAACTATGGACCCACTGGTAATGCCTTTAAATTTCAAACCTCAGACTCCTATATGCAGTATTACAGTTCTCTAGCAGTAATATTGCTTGGGGGGGGGGAATAAAATCTCCCTCTCACCCCCATCTGAGATGGCAGGATCTCCAGCCCAGCATGAAAACAAATCAGTTCAACTCCACATTAAACCAACCTGGCTGCACTCCACACCCAAATCAGTACCAGCCTGACCCAGAGAAGCACTGAGCACTCTGACCTCCCCAGAGCTGACCAGTGTGAAAAGACTGACTTCAGCAAGGAGGTAAAATTATGAGCTCTTTCCCCAGATGTGCCAAAACCTAGGAAACAAGACAGAAGCAAAAAGAAACATCACCAACAACCCCTGATATCAAGCCAAGAAGCAACACAGTACCACAACAAGGATGGATGACAATACTCTGGGAAAAAAAAAGATAGAGCGGGGAGAGTAAACCCCCCTTTCTCTGCTTAGCAGCGGGAAAACAGGTTTTTCCAGTTTTTTTTTTTTTCTTCTTTCTCTTCTTGCTGCAGTTCAGATGTAGCCAAGGCCACGCAGCTGGCATAATCGCTGGTACGAAGTGGGAGGCTCTGGCAAACTCCTCGGTTACAATGAGCTGAGTTTTATACACGATTCCAATTAGCTCAACAGTTGTTACATTCCTCAGCCCCATTTACCTTTCACAATTTAAAGATGTCAAAATACAGTATATTAAACATCAATCCATTATTCCATTTTCCTAGATCCAAATCAGTTCACATTCCAGCAACTTTTAAATACAACTTCATACAATAACAAATTCACATCCATCATAGCATTTAGGTGTTTGTTTGTTTCTTTTCTTTTTTTCTTTTTCCTTTTTTTTTTTTTTCAATGCAAAGCAGAGTTTAACAATTTAAATTCTTTTCTGATCTCAAAATTACTAGATGACAATATAAGCAATTACTCTAATGCACAAGGATGCACCCTAAGAGGGAGCAAGGTGGAATTTTAGCAGTGAAATTTTAGCAGTGGAACTGGTTCCCATTTTGTAACTATCTCCCTAAACAAAATTGTTTTTGTACCAAATACAAATATGCAAATTAAAATACTGAGCTCAGATATGAAAACCAAATACCAAGTTCAAATATGCAGATGGATCACAGTTACACTAATTTAAGACAATCTCTCAATTTTTGCATTGCACCTCTGAACTGCTCACTGCTCAGCCAGGCAGAGGTATCGCTGGGTCTCCCTGACAAAACAGGTCAGTGCGCGCTGGAGCCCAATTGGCACCTGCCCCCCCGCCACTGCAGCAAGCTGGACTGGGCAAGGTTTTTATCAGTGTCTCATCTGGTGCGCTACAACTGTTATCCCAAAACCAGGATTCTTTACTTGGTGTGCATACAAAAGAGCCAAATCCAGCACATCGAGATGAGACACAGCCTATCACAGAGTTGCGCAAGGCTGGATACTGAAATAAAGCTAGCGTGCTAGAAAGACAAAATAACAGCTACTACACACGAAATTTTACCATCACATTCACACAGTAAAGAACTAAATTACTCATGATCTTCTGTATTATCACAAAATGCACATTTTGAGTCAACAGATTCTCATGATTTAACAGACTTATCGTACCATATAACAAAGACCTACCAAAATTGCAACATGCTTAAACAGATACCCACAAAGAAAACAGTTTAATAAGGAAAGCATCTTGCAGACTTCAGCAAGTTTTCTGACCTGTGTGTTATCAATTAATTCTCTCTCAGCTTGTTGAAGTTCAAATCGCCCTGCCTGTAATACTGTCTGAAATGATTTAATGATTTCTTGTCCGAGTGCTTTCCTATGTTTTAAAACACCTCCCAATACTGATTTTTTAGGAACACAACTGAAAATAATCATTCCTGACCCCATCTTGCAAGTAAAAACTTTGAGAAGAGGGAGGGAGGGGGGGAAGCACAGGGCTGCTTGCAGCATGAGTGGGAAGAGCGGGGAGAAGGTTTTACGGCGCACTTAAAAACAACTAGTAAAACAATTAAATCACATTCCTGACAAGCTGCTTGATTTTCAGAGAGGCAGTACACAGGAGCACATAATATGTACTGTAAAACTCGCAGATAACATGTTGATAGCAAACATTAGCATTCTCTACTGCTATTTTCAACACCAGTGCTTCCTTAACTTCTAAGTTTTCAACCTGCTTATTGATGGCCTCTTGAAGGTGGTCAATAAATTGCATGTAATTTTCATTGGGACCCTGATTAATAGTTGCAAATGATTTGGCTGCTTTGTTGGTTTCAGGCACCTCTCTCATAGCTTGATATTGCTGACTGTTGGATTCACTAATAGCTGATCTAATCTTTCACACAGTTCTTTTGCCCAGTTCTTATCCGGCGACTCCTTCTGCTCTTTCGTGGAAGTTGGAGGGTTAAAAGGCGGTAAAAGCAGATACAAATTGGTAAAAGGACTTGTCTATGACTTTAGCATTCTCAGCTTTCACAGGTTCTTTGGGCAAGTTGTCTGATTCCAATCCTTTGGACTTGCTGTTCTCATCAAGGTTGGGTAATAGTGTAGGAGGACACCCGCTCGGCATTTTTCCTCCCCCCGCCCCGGACTGCTGAGCTATCAGGGGTGCTGAAAGCACAACAGGGGATGGAGTAGAGAAGGTATCAAAGACACAAACCGGGTGAACTTCACAGTGACTTTCAGGATACTTATCAGGCTGCAATGCTACAAAAACTCCAGCAGCAGCAGACCGTTCAGCCTTAAAATCTTTTATAAGTTTCCATGTAGTTACTAATGATTTAGCTTCTTTATCATCTCCATTGCTGACTTTATCCCATAATTTCTGCCCTATATCATCCCAAAGTTCAGTTTTAAAAACCTTCTCAGCTTCTGTCGGATAGCCATTAGTTCTACACCAAACCAACAGTCTACGTATGTTACTTTCTTCATATTTAAGTCCTCTCATAGAGAGAATATGCAGGAGGAGTTTAACTATGGCTTGTTCCTCAGAGGATATGTTTTGCCCCATAATTTCACTCTTCCCTCCTCCTGCTCCCAGCCGCTCACCTTTTCCGGTGATTTCTTCAACAAATTTATCTGCGGAACATCCGTACGCCTCCGCCCGGTTCTCAGTCCAGCTGATCCGCCTCCGGCTGGGCCGTTCCAGGCTTTTCCCCGATCGTAGTGAGACACCATTCAGAGTATCACGTCGGGGTCACCATTTGTTGGAGCGATAAAGGACTCAGCATTCCAATTCACTGTGAATCACGTAAAGCCATTATTACAGAAACAAGCCTCCTTATATACGCAACTATTCTCTAATCACACGTCCACACTCCAAGCATGGATTCGCTAAATGAGTATCACGGGCAGTCCACACGCTGGAGTCCCACCGATGATAGGTCCGACGACTCACGCCATGCTGAGGCCCTGTTAATGAAGAAACGCCCCTCTCTCTTTCTCACAGCAGATTCTGTTCTCAGCTTCTCAAAGTGGCCTTGAGATTCCTTTGGGCCTGACTAATTCAACAACATATCTCCATCTAACGAAACCCCTCCACACACTCAGACCCTTGCCCCATGCCATGTCCAGAACCCTGGGGTACAATGTTCCAGTATGTTCTGGGCAGCCGTTCCCAACCTAGGCTGAGCTTGATGCCGGGGTCTTCCCTGGCTCCCCCCAACCTGTGTGGCACTCCAGGCCAGAGTGAAGGAGAGGTCAGGGGATGGAGGGGTTTGGGGAAGGCAAAAAATAGTTTGCAGCGACTCTCATATTTACATTTGGGATTATGTATTTACATGACCCCATGGGGCTATATACAGGGATGGGGGAGATTGGGCGGGGGGGAGCCACAACATTGAAGCCTGCCCTGGTGTGGTTGAGGGGCCAGTCCCAGCAGGAGCCTCTGTTTCTCCCCTGCCCCAGGAGGGGGTGATGTGTCACAACTTCTGCCAGGAGCTAGGTACCAATAAGAGACTGCAAAGTGCCCTACGGGGCAGCTAGGTCCTGAGAGCAGCTCAGAGACAGCTGAGCCACTGGGGAGAAGGCAGGGGGGCCAAAGATCCCAGAGGATGAGGGGATATGGGGTCCCCCGGGCTGGATTGGGGCTGGTTCCCCCCTCCAGTGAAGGCTGCAGAGGCAGTTGGACTTTGCTGGTACTGATGAAGAGGGGCAGATGGTGCCATGGCCACTGGCCCACTCAAGCCCTGCTGAAGCAGAGGGGCTGCAGTGGTAGGGGGAAGCTGCAGTGGCAGGGGGCCCTGGTCCATCCCAGGGGCCAGGTGCTGGGAAGCATAGCGGCCCACTGGGGTTGGGGACTCCACCACCGGGATCAAATGACTTTGGGGTCTTTCCTCTCACCCAGCAGCCAGTACATCTACATCTTCCCCTTGCTCTGGGGGCCAGAGGTGGGCGGTGAGACCCTCCCCAGCTCCCGGTGCTGCCTCTCGGGTGCTATGCCCAGCATCGAGTGGGACCGAAGGTCCCAGCCCCCACCTGTCCACCCAGTACATGACCCTGTGGCAGGAAGACAGCCCAAGACCCTGCACCCTAACCTTTCTCTCCACATTCCTGTGCAGTTCCAGCTCAAAGCAGCCAAACTCATCCAGGACTTCCTTAGTGGTGGAAGAGATGTGGATCTTCAGAGTTGGATAGCACAGAGGGGCAAAAGGGACATGACTGCATCTGGGAGCAAGGCATGACCTGTGGCACCGGACCCCAGCTGCCAGTCCTGCGGCTTACCCTGGTTGTTGGACTCCACGCAGAATGCAGTGTTCACCATGTCCCCAAACAGGCAGTACCGCAGCATCTTCAGACCCACAACTCTGGCACACACAGAACCTACAGGCACAGAGATGCCTGAGACTGCTGCAGGGCAGGTGAGCATCCCCCAGCCACAGTGTTAGCTGGTGTAGGGGCTCACCGGTTTGTAAGCCAATATGCAAGCAGAGCTGGTCATTGGGCCAGTGATGGATCGTGAAGGTTTTGACAGCCTCAAGCAAGGCCAGAGCCATGTGAACAATCTTTCAGGCATGCAGTTTCTTCTTGTGCACCAGCAGCCCCAACACCACCATGTAGGCATCCCCAATGGTCTCCACCTGCTGGGTCAGGGGGAGTGAGTAAATCCTGGGCTCCTGCCCCATCCCAACTCAGCTGGGATGAGGTCAAAGGTTAACTTTTGGAATATTCTGTGTGGTAACACAAAGTGACAACAATTACCCAAGAGGTTCAATTAAATCATGAATTTACTAAAAACATCACTCAGAATTACAGGGAATAGTGGTTTGGCAAAAGTTAGTAACTATATCATAAAACTTAGCAATACTTTAACAACAAAAACAATATTACTCTTAAATGCCCAGAATAAAATTAGAAAGAGAGAGAGAGAGGAAAAGGAGAGAGATAGTTTAAGATATCAGAAGAAAGGTAAGATCTCACCACTCCGTTGTTCTAGCTTGTGGTGGGTACAAAACTTCATTAATGCCATGCAGCACACACACACACACTAAAACAAAAAACACACAAACAAAACAGACTAAAAAGTGTCCCAAGTGAGCAAGTTTTATAACCCAGTCCATTTAAATGCGAGTGTGGCGGATGCACTTGACCCCCACCCCCAGCCAAAACAGCAGCAGTTTAGTCAAGGCTCGAGAGGAGGTAAGGACCTGAGCTGCAGCCAGGCCAAGAATTCCTTCCAAGAGACCCACAAGGAAGCAGGACGGCACACTGAATGCCAGTAACTTGTGAGCACAGGGAGTCTCATGCATACTTTTCCTACTGTATGCAATTTGACTACTAGTCAAGCACTTCATTCTATAAATATGACAGCCTGGATGAGCCCACTTTGAGCTCTCCCTGCTAAATAAGTGAGCTGTATGGCAATGGTTTTACTACTCACAGGTCAGTGGATGAACCCAGTTCAAGTTCAATATTAATCATTTAGCTTAAGTAGATGCACACCAAATGTAATGGATTATTTAGAGATATAAGGTTGTACGATTTTTAGTGTATTCTTTTTTGAGCGGCGGAGGAACACGCAGGTCGACTCAATATGAGTGATAAAGCATAGTTTGATTTATTAGCCCAAACAGCATATACTTATACAGTTCACGATAATTATGCATACCTGTCACCTACTAATTGGCTTAAGCTCTAATAGTCACATTTGCATGGTCCTCCTACTTGCAGTTGCTAGCTATGCTTATTCTACATTCTTGTGCTGTTGAAAGCTGTTTGTGAAACTCTGCCAAGGTTGCAGTGACCTTGCTGATTTTACTGAAACAGTCAGTGGTTCCCACTGCGGCCTAGTCTTGCTACTTATGCTAAGGTCTTCAGAACAGGCTCTGCTCGTACAACTGCTCTGCAGACCCATGTCCCTTATTTTTAAGCCGTTCTCCAACATTCTTTGACTCATGTTACTTGGTAGATTAGATTTGCTAAAATTTTAAGCTGTAAGGTCCTGCTTGTATTTACCAAAATCAACTGCAGACTATACCTTAATATCTTCAAGGTCAATCTCTGTTCAAATACCCGCCGCCAGGGAATCCACAGACCTACCATAGTCCCCCACATGCAGCCAAGAGGGAGCACTTCAGCAGGACTAGGAGGGTTTGGTGAGAGGGCTAAACTCCCCACCTGCCACACTGACCTTGAAGTGGTAGGTGTTGGCAAAGATCTGATACTTGCCATGCGTGGTCATCAGGGAGCCGTAGCTGGAGCTGTGCTGCGGGGAAGGAGAGAGCTAGGGGTGGGGACCCTGGGGCGAGAGGTGACAAGCACCAATGGAGGCAGGCAGGGACACCCAGGGGCGTACAGGGGATAGTGCAGGACAAACTCCGATGGGTCAGCACAAGCTCTGCATGCTCTGTAGAGAGGGTAAAGTCTATAGGATGAGGTATGGTGCACTGCAGGGGATGGATAAGGTGTGGCTGCACAGAGGACAGAGGACTGCATAGGGGACAGATGAGGTCTGGTGCTCTATAGAGGATTCAGAGTTGTGTAGGGGATGGAGTGTCACATAGGAGATGGATGAAATGTAGCTTTATAGGGAATGTAGAGTTACGGAGGGAGGAAGGGTTGTGTAGGGGATCAACATGATGCAGCCTTGTAAGGGAGGAGTGTTGTGCAGGAAGGGAGGGTGGCACAGGGTCAGGAGGAAGGTGGTACCCCAGGACTGGCAGCTCAACCAGGGACAGGGTGAGACAGCTGCCTGCTGCCTTGTGGTACTGCTCGGGGCTCTCAAATGGCAGCTCATCCCAGCAGATCCTCCTGAGCATTCTGGCAAGCTCCTTCTCCAACATAAGCTTCCTGGGAGGCACATGGGGGTCAGGTCCCTGCAGGCCCCTGTCCTGCCCACTCCCCCACCAGGTTGAGGGGTGCTCAGGCAGAGGCACTCCCCAGCCCCAACTGACCTGAAGATGAGGAAGCTGGAAATGCTGAATATGATGAAGGTGAGGCCAGTGCCCAAACCCTGGATGACCATCATGGAGAGGGGGCTGCAGGCAGGAAGGGATGTCAGTATGGTCCAGCTGCCTGTGGGAACCGGGTGGCCATACACCCACAGGGAAGGGTGCTGGGGACCAAGGGATGTGGGGACCTGGTACACCAATTTTTCTCACAGGAGGGGTTATCCATGATGAAGACGCAGGGTGAGTTGTTCAAGGCAGGGGGCCTTTCACCCAGAGAATCACAGAATCACAGAATGGTTGGGGTTGGAAGGGACCTCTGGAGATCATCTAGTCCAATGCACCTACTGTGGCAGATGCACTCAACCCCCTCCCAGCCAAACCAGCAGCAGTTTGGTCCAGGCTCCAGAGGAGGTATGGGCCTGAGCCATAGCCAGGTCAAGAACTCCTTCTAGGAAACCCACAAGGAAGAAGAACAGTACACTGAACACTGATGAATTGTGGACACAGGGAGTCTTGTGCATACTTTTCCTACTGTATGCAATTTGGCTACAAGTCAACCACTTCATTCTATAAATATGGCAGCCTAGATGAGCCTACTTTGAGCTCTCCCTGCTAAATAAGAGAGCTGTATGGCAATGGTATTATTACTCACAGGTCAGTGGATGAGCCCAATTCAAGTTCAATATTAATCATTTAGTTTAAGTAGATGCACACCAAATATAATGAATCATTTAGCGGTATAAAGTAGTATGTTTTTTAATATACTCTTTGCTTCATGTTACTTGGTAAGCTGGATTTGCTAAAATCATAAGCTGGAAAGTTCTGCTCATATTTACCAAAAGCAACTATAAACTACACTGAACACTTGCAAGATAAGACCTAGTTTGCACTTTGCTGGGAAGAACGGAACTGACTGCAGAAAAATAATGATTCCAAGGTTAACACAGAGACATTACAGACATCTGCAAAATGAGGTCTATTTTGCACTTCACTGAAAAGAAAGTATTTATTCAGACAAAACAGTACCTGCAAGGCTATGGCCCATAAAAAATGTCTATGGCAAAACAAAATAAAGGCTCATATGAGATCAGCAAAAAAGATTCAATGAGATGTAAGAAGGCCTCAAAGTGAAATATTGCTATTGGACTGAATCATGGTATGGATGGTTTGTAAAGATATAAAAGTCTATGGTTTTCTATGCTCAGGTCGGAACCTCTGTGCAGGTACCCAGCTTGAGACAGCCCTCCTGCTATTCTACTCCATTAAATTTTTTTTCTGAGAATTTGTTTCCTGAAAGTCTGCTCTGCATATGGTTATCAGGTCTCGCCTGAAAGTTTGCCTCTGGAGTTCTAAAATATAGACTCTAGAGCGAATGGCTATCAGGGAGGGAAGACACCTGAAAGTTTGCTTCATGAACAGACACAGGTACCTGGAGAGAAGGTAAGCAGCATTTGGGTTGGTATATTTCCCCCATGCAGTAAATAATAGAGTGAACCTGCCAATGAACTCTTTAAAGTTGCACTTCTATTTGAGAGATCTAAGCATTTTTCTGCAGTAAGCAGAACCCTAAATTACTCCTCTGCGACACTGCTAAAGAAGGTTCACCTAGACCAGATTGCACAGGAATGCGTCCAGGCAGGTTTTGAATGTCTCCAGAGAAGGAGACTTCACAACCTCTCTGAGCAGCCTGTTCCAGTGCTCTGGCACCGTCAAAGTAAATGAGCTTCTCCTCGTATTCAGATGGAACCTCCTATGTTTCAGCCTGTGCCCGTTGCCCCTCATCCTGTCGTTGGGCACCACTGAAAAGAGTCTGGTCCCATCCTCTTGGCACCCACCCTTGAGATCTTTATAAGTATAAATAAGGTCCTCTCTCAGCCTTCTCTTCTCCAGGCTGAAAAGAACAAGCTTTCTCAGTCTTTCCTCATAACAAAGATACTCCAGACCCCTAATCATCTCTGTAGCTCTCTGCTGGACTTCCTCCAGTATTTCCATTTCCTTCTTAAACTGGGGAGCCCAGAACTGGACAGAGTACTCCAGATGCAGCCTCACCAGGGCAGAGTAGAGGGGAAGGATAACCTCTGTTGTGTATTGATAAGGATAATGGCTGAAAACATTGTGGCGAAACTAGTTCATCCAGCCACAACGGATGACACATTCAGTATAGGGTGAACTGCAATTTACATATCAACGACAAGCTAACGAGCCACAGACCACGCTGGCTGGCTGATACCGGAGGTAGGGGATGAGCTGTAGGGCACATAGCTCCATCTTCTGATATGCCCAGCTTGGCAAAGAAAGGGGAAAAGCTGAGACCCTTCAACATGGCCCAGGATTTGTCGAGACTTGACAATCTTTCACAATCACCCCTTCCCCCCAGACTTTCCTCTACTCTGAGAGCTATAAAAAAGCTCACCTAAAACAGCACTAACAGGGAACTCACCCTCAGGACCCTCCGTGCACCAGCCTCGCCGCGGGAACCAGACCAGACACCGGAGGGTGCTGCGCTCCTGAACTACAAACCCCAGCATCCTCCCTGCGGGACACCGGAGGCCATACAACATCGTACAAGTCCTGTCATCCATGCTGCGGAGCCGTAAGAGTGGCTAGATCCCTTACCCTTTTCTTTCTTCCTTTCTCTCTGCTCTTTCCTTCTCTCCATTTTTCTATATCCCTATTTCTGTGTCTCTCCTTCTGTGACTGGTGATATATTACTCTCTTTCTCTCTTTCTTATACCTTAGTTTTCCTTCCCTCTCTACCACTTTCTTTCTCTCTTTTCCTTTTCAACATATAAGAGTAACATCATCTTAAGCTCTGCTGTTGGATTCTTGTTAAATTTTGTGTTATAGCTACTAATGGTTGCCAATACATTGCTAGTAGAAGGACTCTTGCTGTTAACGTATTGATAAGTTCTGTGATATCACAAAATACTTTTGCCAAGCCACTATTCGCTGTTATTAATATTCCAACACGTGCTTCTAGTAAAACTCATAATTAAATAGGACCCCTGGAGTGATTGTCTGTCATTCACTTCACGTAACTGCACAGAATTAACCCAGAGTTAACTCACACCTGGTCTCATCTGTTGAGTAAGGGCGTGTGTCGCGTTCAGAGTTAACTCATCCCTCATCCCATCTGTTGGGTTGGGACAGTTTTATTTGGTGTCAGAAGTGGGATATTCTGTGAGAAGCAGTTTAGAGGGGGGATAGGAGCCAGAGGTTTCAAAGGAGGACTGATTAGTCTGTGCCGCGTTCTCCAGCAGTGGGTCATGGCATCCCAGGTTAAGCCAGACCTGGACTGCTCCCTGCTGTTGAATTTACTAAAAGATTATAAGCCTTGCCTGACCCCTGAGGGTCTTAAGTGGGCCTCTGGATGTTGGTTGTCTCCAGATATTGTAACTCAGCGAATAAGGGACTTGGCAAAAAAAAAAAACCAACACAGGTTTAAACTTGGAAAAGGTAAAGCCATGATCTGTGCTGTTTTGGGAGCAGCATTGATAGCTGCCCAGAAAGAAAAAGAAACTGGGCAGGGGGTTGTAAGGCTCAGGCTGGACCGAGTCTCTCTTGGGGGAAGGTTGCACGGGAGTTGATTAATTATGACCAGCGTATGGGTTTCATTGGAAAAGAGGTTAAGTCTCAAGTAGCGGTGTGCCGAACTGAAACAGAGGTAAAATTCCCTCGCCCCCGAGACAAGAAATTTATGGGGATAGGTTTGAGGCATCAGTGTTGGAAATTAGGACTGGATAAAGGTATTCCCCGAGAAGTGATGGATGGCTTGCCCTTCCCCAATTTACAGCTGCTTGTAAAGATGTGTAAATCAGAAGATACAGATCAACCAGGAAAGCAATACACCCCCACGGCCCCTGTAACTCAGGTGTCAGCCGTGCCAGTCATTCCCACAGCTCCTAGAGAGAAATTCAACAGCCCCTCAAAGCCGGGAAACTTCCTTCGCCGTCCCCAGTAAGTGAGCCGGGGGACGGCGAATGGATATATTTCAGATGGCTCACTGAAAATAAGGGGGATCTGCTAGTAACTGGGACTCTCACAAATATTCTGTGTTTGGATTTACTCAAGGGTAAAGCCACAGCGTGCTCAGTGCTAGGAGCAGCCCCGGGGGCAGCTCAAAGCACCAGGCACCTGGACAAACAAACAGAGCAAGAAACGGTAAAGGTCCTACAGGACCAGTTAGCTGCAGAATGCAATACCACTCAGCAGCTCCTTACAGCTCTGTTAGATGCATTAGACCGGGAGAAAATCTTACAATCTGAATTGGAAGAATATAAGCAGGCAAAATATTACCAGACAAATCTTGATTCTGTTCCAGACAGTGAGCCCGGTTTTACCAGCCCAGCACAAGCGGCTGAGGAAGAGGGTCTTAAACTCCTGTATCCACCAAAATAATTGGAAATCACCCGGGAAGTATCTTATCCCAAGAACAAGCAGGCAACAATGAGGCCCCTCATTAAAACTGAGTCTACTGATAACAGCCAAGCGGGGCGGGGGGGGGGGGTGGCTCTGCAAGTTGCCACCCTGTGGCCAACTTATTAGAGATTCAGGAGAAATATAGTAACTTAGCCCAAGAAACGGAAACAGAATGTGTTTTAACTGGTGGCGATGAAATTTTGCTCTCAGAGAAGGAAGCACAAGGGTATTCAGAGCCTGGTGTGCTTCTGACTGCTAATGATCAAAGAGAGTTGTTAACTCAACGAGCTGCCTATTGGGAGGGGGAGCTGGACCCTTTAGAAAGGGGAGACCCAGAATGCATTGAAACCCCCGCTGTAAATCACCTAACTGAAGATTTACAGAAGTCCACCTGTCCCCAGTTAATTCACAAGAGCCCCAAGAGCCTTCCCCGGTGTTGGTAAATGTAGATCCTGTCAGGCCTCCTGACCCACTGAAACTGCGTGCAGTGCGGCTGCGGGACCTTTTGGGGGATGCGTCGTCTCCACGGGGTGGAGGGGGTGTGTTTCCCAGGGTGGTCGAGCTGTCACTTGGGTGGAGGTGGCTCAGGAACTTAATTGTGGTAGCATGGGTCTGATAGGGGGAGTCACAAAAACGAAAACTGCTGTACCAAGAGTGGAATAGCAGGTAAATCGAACTTGTCCCCTAGGTGTCCCAGAGACAAAGAGAAACCTTTTGTGGGCTGAGGGAATAGAGAAGGGAATTCCCCAAGATGTAATAGATGGAATGTCTACCCTGGCCTTGTAAAAGCTTATTAGGGCATGGAAGGCACCCCATAAAAATGAACTGCTTGCTTGGGGGGGCATGGAAGCAGAGCCCTGAGCTGGTGGGACAGTGATTATCCCTCAGATGCCCACTGTTCCTGAGGGCGGATAACAGACCTGCCACCCCCAGTCAGTGAGTCAGGGGGCAGCCAGTGCGTTCATTTAAAGAGACTCACAGAAACTGTCAAGGGGGTCTGCTGATCGCCTTTCCTCTTGATTCCTTTAAAATCAATTCTCCACTGCCGAGGTGGTCCAAGACTCAGCCAAAAATGAGTTCAATGGGTTGCCTCTGACTTACTACTTTCTGTCCCCAAGCCCCTGCTATTCTTCCAGAGAAAAGGTAAAACAAGGACCCAGCAACCCTGCTCCACAAAACCAGATGACCTGCCCTCCTGAAACTACCACCACTGGCACTGTACCCCTCGTTTTAAAGACAACAATGAACATTTATGCATGGAAAGCTACTGACACCTATGGGAAAGAGCACCAGATCAGCACTGGTGGATCATCCCTTCTTTTTTTTTTTTTTTTTAAAGAAAAAAAAAGGGGGAGGAAGTAAAAGTTGCCTTTTAGTAATATTGTTATTTTACTATGTTTGGGGATTTTTATTTTGTATGTTAGCTTTTTTTTATCTTACAAGAAAGAAATGGTGTGGGGCTGGTCACACTCTCTTTAATGCACCCAAGGCTACCATTGGCCTTCTTGGGCACATTGCTGGCTCATAGCCAATCTGTTGTCCACCAGGACTCCCAGGTCGTTCTCTGCAGTACCGCTTTCCAGCAGGTCAACCCATAACCTGTACTGGTGCCTGGGGTTATTCCTCCCCAGGTGCAGGACCCTACACTTGCCCTCATTGAATTTCATTAGGTTCTTCCCTGTCCAGTCCTCCAGTCTGTCCAGGTCTCGCTGAATGGCAGTACAACCTTCTGGTGTGTCAGGCCTTCCTTGCAGTTTTTTTCATCAGCAAACTTGCTGAGGGTGCACTCAGTCTCTTCATCCAGGTCATTTTTGAACAGGACTGGACCCAGTACTGAGCCCTGGGGAACCCCACTAACTACAGGCCTCCAGTCAGACTCTGCACCATTGACCACAACCCTATGAACTCTGTTGTTATGGCGGATGCACTCAATCCTTCCCCCCCCGCCAAACCAGCAGCAGTTTGGTCCAGGCTCCAGAGGAGATAAGGACCTGAGATGCAGCCAGGCCAAGAACTCCTTCTAGGATACTCACAAGGAAGCAGAATGGCATATTGAATGCTGGTGGCTTGTGGGTGCAGAGAGTCTCGTGCATACTTTTCCTACTGTATGCAATTTGATTATGAGTAAACCACTTCATTCTATAAATACAACAGCCTAGATGAGTCCACTTTGAGCTCTCCCTGCTAAATAAGTGAGCTGTATGGCAATGGTTTTACTACTCAGAGGTCAGTGGATGAGCCCAATTCAAGTTCAATATTAATAATTTAGTTTAAGTAGATGCACACTGAATGTAATGGATTATTTAGAAATATACGGTTGTATGATTTTTAATATACTCTTTGATTCATATTACTTGGTAGACTAGATTTGCTAAAATTTTAAGCTCGTGTTTACTAAAATCAACTGCAGACTACACTAAACGCCTCCAAGATAAAGTCTAACTTGCATTTTGCTGGGAAAATGGAACTCTCTGGGAAAACAACGATCCAAGGCTAAAGGAGAGACATTACAGACATCTGAAAAGTGGGGCCTATTTTTCACTTCGCTGAGAAGAAAGGATTTATCCAGACTAAATATCACCTTCAAGGATATGGACCAAAACCAATGTCTACAACTGAACAAAACAAAGGCCCACATGGAGTCAGAGAAAAAGGGTCCAATGGGTAGCAAAGAACCTGCTGTTGGACTGGATCTTGGTGTGAATGGTCTGTAAAGATATAAAAGTTTGTAGTTTTCTATGCTCAGGCAGATCTCTGTGCAGGTACCCAGCTTGAGCCAGCCCTTCTTCTATTCTACTCCATTAAATTTTATTTTTCTAATAATTTTGTCTCCTGAAAGTCTGCTCTGCATATGTTTATCAGGGAGGGAAGGTGCCTGAAAGTTTGCTTCGTGAATGGGTACAGGCATCTGGAGAGAAGGTAAGCCGCATTTGGCTTGGCATATTTCCCCCATGCAGTAAATAATAGAGTGAACCTGCCACCGAACTCTTTTAAGTTGCACTTCTCTTTAAAGAAACCTAAACATTGTTCTGCAGTAAGCAGAACCCTAAATTACACCCCGCGACAGTCATCCAGCCAGTTCATGATCGATGGATAGATGGATCACTGTGCACTCATCCAACCCACACTTCCCGAGCTTACCTGTAAAGATGTTGTGAGAGACAGTGTCAAAAGGCTTGCTGAAGTCAAGGTAGACAACATCCACTGCTCTTCCCTCATCTACCCAGCCAGTCATGCCATCATAGAAGGCTATCACGTTGGTCAAACATGATTTCCCCTTGGTGAATCCATGCTGACTACTCCTGATAACTTTATTTTCCTCCACATGCTTGGGGATGACATCCAGAATCAGTTGTTCCATCACCTTTCCAGGGATGGAGGCAAGGCTCACTGGCCTGTAGCTTCCTGGGTCATCCTTCTTGCCGTTTCTGAAGACTGGAGTGACATTGTCTTTCTTCCAGTCCTCAGGCACCTCTCCTTTTCTCCAAAACCTCACAAAGATGATGGAGAGTGGCTTAGCAATAACATCTTCCAGCTCTCTTAGCACTTGTGAGTGCATCCCATCAGGGCCCATGGATTTGTGGATGATCAGCTTGCCTAAATGATCTCTAACCTGATCCTCCTCAACTAAGGGAAAGTCTTCCTTTGTCCTGCCTCTAGGATCTGGGATTCCTGAAGTCTTAGCAGTAAAGATGGAAGCAAAGAAGGCATTCAGTAATTCCACCTTCTCTGTATCATCCATCACCAGGGCACCCACCTCATTCAGCAGCAGACCTACATTTTCCCTAATCTTCCTTTTGCTGCTGATACATTTGAAGAAACCCTTCTTCTTGTCCTTGACATCCCTGTTCAGTTTTAATTCCAAGTGGAGCTTAGTCTTCCTCACAACATCCCTGCATACTCTAATGTTGGAAAGTAAAATGTGGGAAAGCAAGATATGCAGTTCCAGCCATCTGGATGATAAAAGAAGATCAATACTAACATGACGATCTGGACGGTCATGTTAGTGATTGAAAAAGTGTCCAGAGAATAGAACCTTGAAGTATAACACTTTGTTGTTTCTAAAGCGAGAAGAGTAGGACAAAAATAAAACTCTACAACAGATCATTGAATCATTTCAGACAGTTTTACAGGAGGAATGGTCTGAACTTCAACAAGCTGGGAGAGAATTAACTGATAACACACAAGTCATAGAACACTTGCTGAACTCTGCAAGATACTTTTCCTTATTAACCTGTTTTCTTTGTAGGTATCTGTTTAAGCATATTACAGTTTAATAGGTCTTTGTCTGTTATATGGTACAGTAAGTTCATAGACTGTTAAATAATGAGAATCCATGGACTCAAAATGTGCGTTTTGTGATAATACAGAAGATCATGAGTAATTTAGTTCTTTACTGCATGAATGTAATGGTAAAATTTTGTTTAGGGAGATAATTACAAAATGGGAACTGGTTCCACTACTAAAATACCACCTTGCTCTCCCTTAGGATGCATCCTTATACATTAGAGTAATTGCTCTTATTGCTATTAAATAATTTTGAAACCAGAAAAGAATTTAAGTAGTTAAACTCTGATTCGCATTGAATTTATGTGTTTGTTGGAAGTATGGGAAAGAAAACTGAATGCTATGATGGATGTGAACTCGAAGGAGGTTGTACTGAAAAGTTGCTAGAATATGACCTGATTTGGATCTAGGAAAATGAAAGTAATGGATTGATAGTTAATATGCTGTTTATTGACATCTGTAAGACGTTGCAAATGGTAAACGGGGCTGAGGAATGTAACTATTGCTCAGCTAATTAGAATTGCATATGGAGTGTATTATGGCTGGAATGAAATGGGAAAATAAAAAAGTAAAATATCCCAGGCCTGTGCTGTACTGTTTCAATATAAATTTCAGGCCTGTGTCAAGCTGCAAGATAAACTTAGCTCCCTGGCAGCTCCCAGACAGCTCCCACTTAGCACCAGCAAATAACGCCACCTGCGTGGCCTTGCCTGTATCTAAATTGCAGCAAGAAGAGAAAGAAAAAGAAAAAAAAAAAAAAGAAAAACCTGGCTTCCCGCTTTTAAAGCAGTGAAAGGGGGGTTTTCTCTTCCCCCCCACTGCAGCAATGTTGTAATACTGAATGGAGGTGTCTGAGGGTGAAATTTAAATGCATCCCTAGCAGATCCGTAGTTCTAATGAAACTGGGAAATTAAACCAAAAATCTTTTAATAGACTTATCTTGTGGTAACTAGTTGTAAGAGACTTCTTAGTAAATTCACCATGCTAGTTTTTGAGATTGTGGGAAAGAAAGAAAGACCATTTTTTGAAACCAATGGAATGCTAAATTTGGAACAAAGTTTTAGCAGCTGAATTCTTGTATTTGCCAGAAAGCCCTATACCTCTCTTGGGTTAAGATTTGTTAAGTAAATTGTAATCTCAAATAACGTTTTCTGAGAATTCTGTTTAGTTTCATGTCCTACAAGAATCTGCTTGGATGGTGCAGATCTGCTTGCTGCAAGTGAGAAATCTCCAAGGAAATTTTGGATGCTGTATTTCCACTAGTATGGGCAACCAAAGTATCAGTAAAGCAAACCCTACGCTGATAGAACTGAAACAGGACTTCGATCCGGTAAGGGAAAACAATATCCAATAAATATGACAGCCAAAACGGAGTTAGAAACTTTGATGAATAAATTTATGACAACCTTACAAACTAACTGCATTCAACTGGACTTGCAGATTTGTCTATAGCTACAACATAGAAACAACCTGTGGCTATTGTGGGAGAGTATGATGAGAATACAGACTGATATACTTGGAATGGATTTTTTTGCCCAATTCTTTTCGTAAAACTATTACTGAGCCCCTGGAATTGATTGTTACTCTGATCAAAAAAGGCAGAGAATGGATTCAGGCTTTAGTAGGCTGTGATCCATCTGTCATATATGTACCTTTTGTGAAAGCAGATTTTGATTTTTTTTTTTTATTCACAATCTCTGTCCTTGCAAATTGCGCTAGCTGATTTTCTTAACAGCATAGCTTTTGGCATGCCTAAATGTAAATTGCTTCAAAATCTGCGTGTCTTTGACATCAGACCACAGACCGTACTTGTATTCGGTCCTATCCCAAATGCTCGCACAGTTTTTGTTGATGGTTCAGAGAAGTCTCATAAAGCTGTAGTGGTCTGGCGTGAAGATAACAATTGGCATAATTCTGTTAAAATTGTTGAAGGCTCAACCCAATTAGTGAAACTTGGTGCAGTTTTGTATGCCTTAGAGCTTTTTAGGGAGGAACCTCTAAATTTGGTTTGTGATTCTGAGTACGTAGTCAAGGTCCTGCAGCAGATCCCCTCCACTTTTCTTAAAGAAATCTCACAACAGCAACTTATTGATATGTTTGTATCATTGCAAACTGCATTACAGCTTCACAAACACCCACTGTTTGTTACTCATATACGCTCTCATACAGCCTTACCAGGTCCCATAACTGAAGGCAATGCAATTGAAGATTCTTAGACTGTAGCTACAGTCTGTTTCCAGTCTACCAGGGCTTCACGTGCTTTCTTCCATCAGATTGCTGCTACCTTAAAAAAGATGTTTGTTCTCACTCTCAAGCAAGCGAGAGACATAGTGTGCTCTTGCCGGGAATGTCAAGGTCTGATTACAAGCTCGCCCTCCCTTGGAGTTAACCCTCGCAGACTCTCAGCTAATGACATTTGGCAGTCTGATGTTACATGTGTTTCATCTTTTGGCCGTTTGAAATATGTCCTTGTTTCTATACATACTTTTTCAGGTATGCTTTGTGCATCTGCGCATACAAGTGAGAAAAGCAGAGATATTCAGCGTCACTGGACCCGCTGTTTTGCTACGCTGGGAGTACCACAACAGATTAAAACTGACAATGGTCCTGGATACACTGCTAGATCCATGCAATATTCTTTACAGCAATGGGGTGTTTCACATCTCACAGGTATTCCACATTCTCCCACTGGACAGGCTATCATTGAACAGGTGCACTCCATGTTAAAACGGATGTTATTAAAACAAAAAAAGGGGAATATGACACCTCAAGAACAATTAGACAATGCAACATATACTTTAATTTTTTTGAATCGTACTATGCCTCCCTCCTCTATCACAGCAGTGGAAAAACACTTCCGTGTTCCAGATTCACTGTCTCAGAGACCACAGCTTTTATACTGGGATCCCCTGCAAAACAGTCAGTGGCAAGGGCCTGTAGAGTTAATCACCTGGGGAATGAGCATACTTGTGTTCTTCTTCCAACAGGACCAAAGTGGTTTCCTGCAAAATATGTTAAACCTTTCTATGAGTTGGACAAACATGATGCAGGACCTAATGCCAGAGATACAGCATCTGTCCCTGCAGCAGAGGGCAACAAAGAAACAGAAGAGACCAAACGAAGAGGCACTAGCATATCAGAATGATACAGATTTACATTATTTGCACTGGGGACTAACTGGTGAAAAAACTTTCAATGCATTTGTTTTCCTTATTAGTATGGCTAACCAGTTTTCTCCAATATTTGTTAATAACTGTAGTAGTTGTAATTTGTATTGTTCTGTTCTATTGTAGGTTGATTTGCAACAAGAAAATGACACATAAGGTATGATGATCCACAGTGGACATTCAAACTCACCAACAGAATGCCCCCTTTTGACTTTGGAGGCAAGAGGTGACTGCACCACCACTCCAAAGTAGTTTGTCAGATGACTGTGGTCACAGGCTGGATTGTGAGGCAGTACACGTTCCCCTGAAATCGGGAGCTTTCAATTTGGAGGTTGATGGCTCTTTAGCACCTTCTGTGCCTCACTGTGCCTGTCCCCACATGTATACACCTAGAATGGTACCAAGGTGTTGTCAATAAACTTCACCTCTACCAACTGATGGGTCAGGAGGGGTGGGACCCTCGGTCAATTGACAGGGTCCTTAACAAAGGAGGTGCCCAGACTAGCTGAGAAGCTTCTGGACTATGTTGTAATGCCCACAACCACATCTGGCCAAACAATGAAACGGGCTTCCCGCCGAAGACACCCTTTGAGTGGTCTTCTCGGAGCTGCTGGTCTGTAAACTGGAGTCCTTTCCTTAGACAGGAACACCATCTAAGGAAACTTCCTGGGATTAATGATACCTCACTTCTTTATTTGAGTGAGTGACTATTTCTTGTGAGTACCCTGAAGTAAAAGACCTCTAGTTTTGTTTCTTGCGAGTGACTACATGCACATTGTGGATCCTCATTATTCTTATGATATTGTCTTTAAATAATCTCCTTAGCTGATATCTGAACCTGTATTTTCTGTTATCAGAGTGCTAAATATGTGTAATACTGTTGAAATTGAATTATAGTGTTTATGAGTGCTATGAAGTAAAATAACAGTCTTAGCTAATGTGTAAGGCCTGATTTAGGATTTAGCTAGTACCCTGAAAAATAATTACATAGTTTGTAGGAATTAGGACTGTAAGTCAAAATGGCTAACATTATCTGATAGCATAAAGCGATTAGACCCTAAAACTTCATTTTCAGCTCTCAATCTGCATATATGGGTTTTTGTAGGAATTGGATATGCTTGTGTGATGTATTTTCTTGTAGTCCTCCGAATCATCTGGAGAATGATACAGAATGCAAAGAAGAACAAAGCCAGGGTCCTTACTGCACTCATTGAGAACCTGATGTTTAAAACAAAAAAGAGGGAAATGTTGGAAAGTAAAATGTGGGAAGGCAAGATGTGCGGTTCCAGCCATCTGGATGATAAAGGAAGATCAATACTAACATGACCATGTGGACGGTCAAAGACATAATAACATAATAATATATAAAGGGCCTTGGAGAGATTACTTTGAAGTACGTTTCTCGTAATTGTAAAAAGTTATAGCCCAGACTCGTGAGAATGGTATCTCGGGCCAGATAACCGCCCCCAAGTGCATGGGATGTGTGAATGTCCTTGGGCCTGATCTGCGAACGAGTGGAAAAACAAGTGAGACAAACATCGCATGAGTTTAGTGTGTTCTTAATAACAATTAGTGGAAAAGCACCTTTTTGTAAACATCTTAGTCCAGGCCTGTACCTGTAAATCCTATAAATCATCAATGGTGAATAAAGAAGGCAGGCTAGGCCTAGATCAGCTCTCTGCTTGGCCAGGCTCTGCGCTCCTTCCTGAACAAGATCTCTGCCTCTGCGTGAATTTCTGTCTGCGTCCTGGTATGCGTCGTCTCTAATCACCCCACTCTAACAGTCACCTTATCTTCCTCTCAGGTGGTCTGTCCATTTTTCCAATTACATAAACATCCTCCTTCCACCTGAATTTTTACTGGAGTTCCTTATTCATCCATGCTGGCCATCTTCTCCCTTACTTGATTTCTTGCTCATAGAGGTGCATCAGTCTTGAGCTTGGAGGAAGTGATGTTTGAATATTAACCAACTCTCTTGGATCCCCCTACTTTCTAGAGTCCTAACCCATGGCATTCTTCCAGGTAGGACCTTGAAGAGGCTAAAGTTTGACCTGCAGAAGTCCGTGGTTGCAATCCTGCTTATTTCCCTGCTTCCTCCACGCAGGATCCTGAACTCCACCATCTCATGGTTGCTGCAGCCGAGGTTGCCCCCAATCCTCACATCTTCAACCACTTCTTCTTGGTTTGTTAGGAAAAGGTCCAGCAGCACACCTCTCTTCATTGGCTCCTCCACCACCTGTGTCAAGAAGTTGTCATCAATGATCTGTAGGAATCTCCTGGACTGTGCGTGCTTAGCTGTCTTGGCTTCCAGCAGATGTCAGGGTGATTGAATTCCCCCATGAGAACCAGGGTTTGTGATTGCGAGACTACTTTAATCTATCTGTAGAAGGCCTCATCAATTTCCTCTTCCTGATCAGGTGACCTGTAGTAAAGACCTGCAATATTGTCACCCTTGTTAAGTTGTCCCTTAATTTTTACCCATAAGGACTCTACTCATTCTTCATCCCCCCCAGGCAGTGTTTGATACATTGGAGTTGCTGTCTCACATAAAGTGCAACTCCTCCACCTCGCTTTGCTGGCCCGTTTTTCTGAAAAAGTACATAGCCTTCCATGACAACATTCCAGTCATGTGAGCTATCCCACCACCATGTCTCTGTAACTGCATAAAGATCATGGCCCTGTGACCGCATATAGATAACTAATTCTTCCTGTTTATTCCCCATGCTACATGTGTTGGTATATAGACACTTCGGAGGAGTAGTCGAGCATGCAGGTTTCCCATGAGAGGTGCAGAAGGATCATCCATAGCCATAAATACCCTTGAGGTGGTTGGCCTTCTGGTTCTCATCTTGGGATACAGCTAAGGAATATTTGTTGCTGCTCTGGTTGGCCTGGTCACCAGGTTCATCGGTCAGGGTGTACCTTAGTACACCCACAGCCACATGCATGGGGGCACCTCAGCCCTGGGACCTCCACAATGGGACTGCATATGCACCCACGGCCCTATAACCCGCCACTGGGGACATGCACGCACCCTGCAGAGATGGCACTGCCTGTGGCTGTTCCCACCAGGGATGGACCCTTTGGCATTTCCTGTGCCCCTGTCCCGCCCTCTACACCCTGGGGGAGGGTCTCCACCACCCCATCATGCAGGGTTCACAGGATGAGCTGGGTTTGGATGTGCTGGTACTTGAGTTTTTGAGGCTCATTGTTGCTTTTCCATGCAAGAGATGGAACCTGACACATCAATATGATGTTCACAGAGTTCAACTTTATTGTCCGACTGGGCTAGCTTTATACCAGAGCTGCCCCGTTCACATACCTTGCAACAATGTGATTGGTTACAGCACGTGCTATACAATAACGTGATAGGCTGCATGCACTGTCCACACGCTCTGCACGCGCGTGTCAGTGATTGTTCATTGGTTGTTACCTTCTTATAGGGTTCCTTTTGTTTCTTTTGTCTCTGGCTTCACCTCTCAGCCAGGCCAGCGACAACCCCATCCCCCCGGTGGGGGGGCTCTGCCACTACATCTCCCCCCCTTTAATTTAATACAATGTTAACAATACGCTGTATCATTCTTTGAAGACAGTGCGAAATACAGGGTAAGAACATTAAAGCTAATACAATTACAATTAACAAGAAAAGACCTGTTTTCAATATTCCTTTTAACCAAACAAAGCATCCAACCCAAAAAACCCAACATCTTCTGTTATTTTCATGTTCTGCAAATCTTTAATCTTTTTATGCATAGATTCTGAATGTTTTTTAAATTCAAACAACACATACCATCAAAGTCTTCATAACTGTGACCATGGCCAATAACAAAAAATTAAACGCTGCTCTGTTTTGCGAAGTGGTATGCTCAACACTGGCTACATCCATTGCTAAAAGCGATAACACCTCTGAGGTTAAGAGTCATCATCATTGCAAGTGGTTTCTTTGTTAGCTAACCAAGGTCTTACCCACTTTGCTGGGATCCACGAAATTTTATGGTTACCTGTAGAAACACAAGCATATCCCCTTCCCCAGGTTATTAATGACATAGGACCTTCCCATTGTTGTGTTGTCACATTAAACACACTAACCTTAGGTCCATTTTCAGAAAAATCTTTGACATTTTTGATATGGTGCATAACAACAGGTTCCATTTCAATCTCACTTTTAGGATTAAGCCAGTTCAGCACATACAATGTCTTCATCAAAACCTCTTCTGGACTCACACCAATTCCCCCTTGTTTTTTCAAAACAGACAAAAGATTTTTCAAGGCGTGGTGTGCACGCTCAATAATTGCCTGGCCAGTAGAATTATAAGGGACTCCAAACAGGTGTTGTACCTTCCACTGGACGAGGAAGGTTGCAAGTGTATCAGAACGATATGTGGGGCCATTATCTGTTTTGATCTGTGTAGGAACTCCCATGACGGCAAAAAACTTGTGATAAATGATACTTTACCGCTTTTGCATTTGCTGAGGTCAAAGCTGTAGCCCATAACAGTCCTGAACAGGTATCTATGGACAAATAAATGTACTTTTGTCGGCCAAACAGTGCAAATTCAGTAATATCAGTTTACCATAACTGGCCTGGCTGCAAGCCCCGAGGATTCACTCCCTTTTGTTGCAGAGGCACTATGCGAGCACAATCAGAACAAGCTGCAATAATGGATCAAGCTTGTTCCTTGGTAAGGGTAAACTGTTTTTGGAGTGATGCTGAGGATTGATGGAAAAACTCATGAGCTTGTCTGGCTTGTTCAAAAGGAGATACATCTCTCACTGCCACGAGTTTGTCTATAATGCTGTTTCCCTCTACTAGCCCACCTGGTAGGTTAGAATGTCTATTTATATGCATTATAAATACTGGCGCTGTCCTATAATCTAACACGTTCCACAAATCTAATAATGCCTCAAATACAAGGAGTTGGAAACTTGCTGCAAAAGTGCTCTATGTATTCTTTGTACAACTCCCACAAGATAAAGAGAATCTGCTACCAGATTAACTGGGTAGTTATGCCATTTTTGTAATGCTGCTATCACCGCTTGCAATTCTAAAATTTGAACTGATCCTTCAGCCACAACAATCTGTGAATGCCACTGACCGTTCTCAAACCATACAAAACCTCCTTTGCGTGAGCGACTACTCACATCCGTGAAATGGTTATGGCATCTAATGGACGCTCAGTAACAATTGACATAGGCTCCAAGGGGAGGTTGGTTTTAAATATGGGATACGGTGGATAATGACTGTCCACCTGCACCGGAATCCAGGTAAGAGCTAAGGCAAGATTGTCATGTTTGAGAAGGATCTGTTGAAACAGATTGCGAGAAATGGGGATCACAATTTTAGCAACATACGACCCAGACAAAGTCAGATATCAGCTTAGTCCTTTCACTACCACTTGGGCAATGGCTTCCCACCTTTGAATGATGGTTTTTTGTTTTTGACTGTGTCATGGAGACACCCCAAAGATAGTTTAGATGGACAACAGGGTCCAAAACAACTTTTATTCAGTAAAGAAAGTGCAGCAGATTAGCTGGTGGAAGACGGGGTTTTAGCTCTCCAATAGTGACATAAATACAGGTTCGAATATCAGTCGAGGTAATTATTAAAGGTGCAGCAAATATTAACAATGGAGATCCACAGTGTGCATACACATGGCTCACCAAAAACAATGCCAGAGCCGTCCCTGACTCCAGGAAAAGTATACACTTGCCTGAATCTGCAAGGAATTATTAAAGAAAATACACGTGCTTATATTTAAGCACGGAATAAGCACCTGTGATCCTGTGAGGAATTATTAAAGAAAATTTTATCACTCACCCACGTGGTTCGGTGGGGTGAATCCCGGTCCCAGGAAATTACCTTAGGCAGCCATCCTGCCTAAGGGGGAGGGCTCTTGGCTGCAGACTTTGGCCTGCGCTCCAAGAGGTCCGCACAACCGGCGGCTGGCCTCGTTGGGAGTCCTGTTTAAACAGCCTTGTCAGATCTGACTGTAGGCATTCCAGAAACTTCTCTGCACCCCTACTCTGGCTGTGGGGTTCCCTGAAGCTTCTAAGCACCCCCACTCTGGCTGTGGGCACCCAGTTGCTCCTTGACACCTCTATGCCCCCATCCCTTCTCTCTCTTAATGACCCTGATCAATGGGTTCCGGGGTTAAAACAAAAGAAGCTGTTAACCCCATTGCAGGAGAGGGGGGGGAAGATGTGTCTGCACCTTCCATATCGAAGGAAGGAAGGGAGGGGGAGGGGGGTGTGCATCTGCCACAGACTGTTTAGAAATATCCATTCTAATAGTAACAACGGATCTTTTTCTTCCGTACTCCACTGGGCCAAAAGTCCTGCCACCTCCTTATTGGTATTATAGACATAAAAAGTAACAGGCAATTCTGATCTTATCTGCTGAGCAGTATTCTGTGAAATTTTTCTTGCAATTTGCTCAAGCGCTTTTTGTGCTTCTGGTGTAAGGCACCGTGGTTCTTGGGGGTCTCGTCCCCCACGAAGGAGACTAAACGACGGTTGCAAATCTGTAATTCCAACAACATTTCTTATCCATTGCAAGTCCCCTACCAACTTCATTGCATCGTGAAGGGTTGCTACCTTTGCTTTCATAGCAAGCTTCTGAGGTCTAATCATGGCCTGAGTTAGTTCATATCCTAAATATTTCCATGGTGCGGTTCGCTGTACCTTTTCTGGTGCCACAACCAGACCCCACTGACCTAATTGCTTCATCAACTGAATTATTGTATCCTGACTAATTTCCTTTTCATTGCACAAAAGGATATCATCCATATAATGATAGATGATCATCTGAGGGCGTTGTTGCCTAAATGACTTTAAAGCCAAATCTACATACCATTGGCAAATAGTAGGAGAATTTTTCATTCCCTGAGGTAACACTACCCAATGATATCTTTTCGTGGGAGCTTGGTGATTAAGCACTGGAACAGTAAAGGCAAACTTTTCACAATCCTCTGGGTGTAACGGGATTGTGAAAAAACAATCCTTCAAATCAATGACAGTTATATCCCAATCTTTTGGAAGCATGGTTGGGGTAGGAAGACCTGGTTGCTGTGCCCCCATATCTTTCATTACTGCATTAATTGCCCTGAGGTCCTGTAACAAATGCCACTTCCCTGATTTCTTCTGGATAGTAAAAACAGGTGTATTCCACGGGCTGGTGGAAGGGACCAAATGTCCGAGACGGAGTTGCTCTTCAACCAACTCCTCTAAATGTGCGAGCTTTTCTTTTGGTAATGGCCATTGATCCACCCAGACAGGATCATTTGTTTCCCAACTCAGCTTCATACTCGGCCGGGTGTCGCTCGCCGCAATGGCCATTATCAAAAAGGTGACTGCATGACTATTCCCCACTGAGACATCACATCTCTTCCTAATAATGCAATTGTCGTGTTTAGAACATAAGGCCATACCCATGCCTCTAAGCCCTCGACCTCTTATCTTAACCATATGTGTGCTGATGTGGGTAGGAGTGGCCCCCCCTATTCCCACTACCATGGTATTTACTGCTTCTAAAGGCCAACACGGAGGCCAATCAGTGCGAGGGATAATTGTCACATCTGCGCCTGAATCTAAAAGCATTCTTTTTCTTTTAATCTCACTTCCAGGCCCATATATGGAAACTACCCTAGATGGTTTGTCCAAAGTCAGTTTTTCTGTGAAAGCAACCACAGGGGCTCCGGTAGAGCCAAAACCTTTCTGATCTCTTTCCGCATCTAAAGCCTTTGGGACACATACTCTGAAGGGTACCAATTGCGCTATACGGGTCCCCTGTTTAATAGTCACAGTGGGCATTAAGACTTGCAACATAATGCCTAATGGTCCAGCATAATCAGAGCCTATTAATTCAGGCAAAACAAACAATCCCTGTCTTGAAGCAGAAGAGTGGCCTATTAAAAGCGCACTCAATCCATACCCTAGGGGCCCCATTACTGTAGATGGAACTACATGTACAGACTGGTCTGTTATTGTGACGTCTGTTCCCACGGCCAGATCAACACCTGCGCTTCCTGAGGTTGCTGCCCTGAGCTCGGACAAGCAACCATGGCTGTTCCCCCTCTCGGCTGGTATTGTGGTGTCATCGCACCCCAGCCCCTGGCGCTGGCCCTCCCGTTTCCTGACAGCGGTGTCCCATCTTTTTAAAATTTTGATCGACACTGCACTGCTAGGTGTCCATACTTATCACACCGACTGCACATGCCATTGAAGCACGAATAATCGAGGGCAGCTGGCGACTGGCTAGTGCCATTACTAGGTCCCCCTCTCCGAGCGTACTGAGGGCAATTTCTTTTAATATGTCCTGTCTGTCCGCAAGTAAAACATGCTAGGCCGTGAGAAGAAGGGCTTCGGCCTTTCATTGCAGGCTTAAGTGCTGCAGCCAAGGCTGCAGCATGAGCCTGAGCATGTATTTTTGCCTTTTCTACCTCCTGTTGCAAAATCGGTACCCGTGTACAAGTTTCCACCATCTCTGCCAGAGAAGCAGTTTTCCCCAAGCCGGCTAATATCTGTTGGCATTGGGTGTTTGCATTCATCATGGCCAAATCTTTCCCCATAGCAGCTTTTGCCTCTGGAGTCAGGTTAGGAGAAGCATCTATAGCTTCTTTTAAATGGTCCACAAACTTCATATAGGGTTCCCCAGTGTCACGGAGGCACCCCGAGGTTAGTTTAAGGGACAACAGGGTCCAAAACAACTTTTATTAAACCGGTCAGAAACAGGGTTTTAGCACTCCAAAAGTGACTTAAATATAGATGCGGATATCAGTTGAGGAAAATTATTAAGGGGCAGCAACTAATACAACAGGCGGTCCATAGAGTGCATGCACATGGCTTCACCCAAAACAATGCCGGAGCCGTCTCTGAGTCCGGGAGAAGTACACACTTGCCTGTACACGGTGTGGGATTATTTTAAAGAGATACACGTACTCATAGTGAGTACGGAAAGTCTACACTCGCGATTCTGAGAGGGTAAATTTATAATATGCTCGCAATCCTGCGAGGGTTAATACTCGTGCAAATGTGCATGGAATATTACATGTGCTTATGTGGAAGCACGGGAGGAAAATACACTCGCGATTGTGCGAGGAAATAATTTATACACGTGCTTGTATTGAGCACGGAAAGTTACACGTGCAAATGTGCACAGAAAGTACACATGCTTGTATTAAACATGGAAAGTATGCATGCAAATGTGCACAGAAAGTTACATGTGCTTATGTGGAAGCACGGGAGGAAAATACACTCGCGATTGTGCGAGGATTAATTTTACACGTGCTCATATTGAGCACGGAAAGTTACACGTGCATATGTGCACGGAAAGTATAAATACACTTGCAATCCCGCAAGGAGAAGTTTTACTCACACCCGTGGCGGCAAGGCAAACGGAGTCTCCATCCCGGGGAGGGTGGGCTCTCGGTGGCAGCATCTCGCTCATGCTCCAAGAGACTCACGACAATGGGCGGAGTCTCAACGAGAGTCCTGTTTTTTTTATTGGCTGATCAGATCTGACTGTAGGCATTCCAGAAGCTTCTCTGCACCCCCACCCTGGCTGTGGGGGTGCCCCTGAATCCTCCAAACATCTCCCACACTGGCCGCGGGCGCCCAGCAGCTCCCTGGTGCCTCGGCACTCCCTTCTCCTAACGGCCCTGGCCAGGGTGCTCTGGGACCAAACAAAAGAAGCTGTAGCAGAGAGAGAGGGAGATGTGTCTACTCCTTCCATGATGAAGGAGGGAGGGGGAGAGAGGGGGGTTTGCATCCTGCCACACCCAGGATCCTGCTTTATTGTAGAATAGGGTGGCACAGGGTTACCTATATTTGGTAATTCTTTCACTGCCGCCAGGGCAAGCCCTTGCGTTTGCTGCAAAATCCTTGGATGAAGTGCTGCCTGAGTAGCACCATCCGCATATTGTCCACGACCCAATAATTGGTCCATGCTAGCTAATCGTAATGGATCATCAGCTGGTAAATGAACATTTTCTAATGCTGCCAATTCCACCTTCCCCTGCCACTTGTCCAAGAACAGCAGATACCCCGCTGGAGGAAGCAATAACTCCATCAATGCCCTAATATCTGTTTGAGTTAGTACTTGCCCCTTGAAAAATGAATTGATTAGCTGCATCACATGCTTATTATCCATACCATATTGCATAACTGCACTTTGCAATTGCTTAACCATTTTCCGATCGAAGGGTGACCACTGCCTTTGTCCTCTGTTATCTATGTGCACTGGCATTGCTGTAATACTGCCAGGTAACATAATCCCTTCAATGGTTGCATCCCTGATTACCCCTTGCCACTGTTGCCCTGCATTATGAGAGTGATGTCGAGGAATATCTCTACCCTGATGCACAGGGGTAGCACCCAAATTATCATTACTGTCACTGCTATACAATTCCCTTGTGTTTCCCTGTGGATCAGTGAGTCGAAGCATATTCGCGAACCGATCTGCTGACCCAGTCTCTAGCCCTTTTCCATATCACGCTCTCAAATATTCATCTGCTTCCCTTATTGACCACATCCCATCTTCTACACATTTCTTTGCCCATGTTTGTATTCGCTCCATTTTTATTTGGAGCTCCTTGAGAGTGAGGTCCAGTTCCACCCCCTCCTGTTCCTGTTTTCCCCATTTTTCATATTCCCTGCCAATTGCCTCCAACCCATCCTTAATTGCATCTGACACCTTTTTATATGCTGTTAACTGTGAAGTTTTACCAGCACTGCCATCTAATCTTTTCATAGCTTTTTAAAACTTCTTGCATCTGGGTCTCCTGCCATCTAAGCAAGTCCTTCAAGCTCTGCACGTGGCTCTCCTCCTGGAAGTCAGGGTGATTTTTTTGATATAAAATATACAAAACCAAACTTGAATGTCCCGGGGTAGAGCAGTGGGCGGAGCTGGCATGGCTTCAGCAGTTGCAGGGCAGGCACCCAGAAGTCATGGATGGGACTTCACAGCAAACCGGAACTGGATTCAGGGATGCAGGGTCTCGGGCCTAAGGTCGCAGGCAGACAGGCAGGGTCCTCTTTAGATGCTGTCCATGGTCAAAGAGACCGAGATCCTCATGATCTCCCTCTTATATAGGATGTATGATGTATATGGGAAGGAATACTCGGTCAGTTTTAGTCACCTGTCCTGTCCACCTCTCCTGTAAACACGCCTCTCTCAATTATGGGATGTGTGGCATCTTATCAGTCTTCTTGGCTGTCATAGCAATAAATCTAAACATGAGCTTCTTCACCATTCCATTGGTCATCTTATCAGCTCCGAGCACAGTGTCTGAGAAAAAATGTGCAGCTAACTTCAGGAAAGTGCAGTTACTTAGAAGAACTTAGCTGAAAGGAAAATTCACTAAAAGAGAACTGGTCTTGTTTTTAACAAAATCAGGACAGATGGCCAACAAGTGCCAAGGCCTGTTTTTCTAAACAACCCATGCCCTCTCATCACATTTACCTTGAGGGGAGCCTGGGCAGAGCCACAGGCAGCAGTACACTTAGGATGCTGGGGTACCTGGGGTGTTGGGGTACCAGGGTGTGTAGAAGCACTCTGCCAGCACTGAGGGCAGCGGAGATGCATGGTTAACCCACTGGCACAAAAACATGGCCTGACACGGAGCAGCCACAGCTGGGATAAATGGCCCAGGAGAGTGCCAAAGGATGATGGAGAGGGATAGAGCATGGGGGCAAGCATGGGAGGATGAGACTGTGCAAAGGAGGGCAAGGGAGGGCAAAAGGGCAAGGGAGCCATGGCATGGGGTTGCCCAGGCTGTGGAGCCCTGCCTGCCACCAGCAGTGGGAAGAAGGCACTCAGCGTGGGGTGGAAAGAGCATGTCCAACAGCTGGGGACCCACAGACACCATCCAACCCAGGCTTGTAGAGCCCCTGCAAAAAACGTTGTGTCCAATCCATGGGGTGGAAATGGCTCTCCCCTGTGAGGAGGATTGGGGTGTGGGTGCCAAGTTCAGGGACACTCGTGGGAGACACAAGGCATGCCAGCACTCCTCCCAGCCCATGCTCCTCTGGTGGCACTAAACTTTATCCAGTGGGCAGCCAGCCTGCAGAATAAGGTGACATCAGGGTTTTGATCATGTCCCCTCTTCGTTGTCCCCTCTTTAGACCAACAACCTCATTGCTTAGTCAAGGTGGGGTTGGCTCTGATCCCACCTGTACTTCCAGCCTCCAGAAGCTATCCCATCTGACTTACCAGCTGTGGGAAGCAGGATGGTGTCACTCCCTGAGTAGCACTTTGTCCCATCCTGTCCCCCTTCCTGGCTCCTGGTTGCACAGCTCTCTCTGAGTTCCCTGCTCAGCTCTCCCCAGGGTCCAGTTGTTCTGGTGAGTGGTGAGTACAGGTGAGCGGACATGGCTCAGAGCTGTCATCTGCCTGCATGCTGCTTGCATGCTACCTGTACACTGCCCGCACTCTGACCCAGTGTCCTGGGGGCTCTGGGGCTGAAGTATCTTCAAGGTGCTGGGCAAGGATACGTGCCCACATCCCATAGCCTCCCTGGGGCCTGAGGCAGCACCAGGGAAGTCAGCCTAGCTATATGTTGGGGTTGGGGTTTTTTTTTCTGTTTAGAGAGAAGTCTGGAGCACAAGTCTTATGAGGAGCAGCTGAGGGAACTGAGGTTGTTTAGCCTGGAGAAAAGAAGGCCGAGGGGAGATCTTATCACTCTCTACAACTACCTGAAAGGAGGTTGTAGCATGGAGTGTGTTGGTCTCTTCCCCTAAGTAGCAAACGACAGGATGAGAGGAAATGGCCTCAAGTTGTGCCAGGGGAGGTTCAGATTGGATATGAGAAAAAATTTCTTTACGGAAAGGGTTGTCAGACATTCAAACAGGCTGCCCAGGGACGTGGTTGAATCATCATCCCTGGAGGTGTTTAAAAGATGTGTAGATGAGGTTCTTAGGGACATGGTTGAGTGACAGTGTTAGGTTAACAGTTGGACTCGATGATCTTGAGGTTGTCTTCCAACCAAAATGATTCTATGATTCCATGAAAATAAAGCACTTGTGAGGAGCTGGAGCCAAGCTGCCCAGTGCCTAAAACAGCAATCACAGCACTTCCTTGGATTTATGGTGTTTGCTTTCACAATGCCAGCCGTGATCCTGGGGCTGAAGGGGGTCCCTGGCACTGCAAAATAGCCCTGGGCAGCACTGCAATGGAGCCAGCCCGGGGCAGGCAGCAGAGTGCCAGGCGAGCAGGGGGAACCACTAGAATGTGTCCCCAGGAGGAGCTCAGCCTCATCCATGCCAGCTGCCCTATCTCAGCTGCAGGAGAGTGGGGTGGGGAGCCAGGTGCCCTGCTAGGGTTCAGGGAGCTGAAGCAATCTGCATGCACCAGAGTGGAGCCAGCCATGCTGGCAGCCTGTGTGGGAGCGGCAGAACATACAGCTCCAGCCACCTGGATGATAAAAGATCAATACTAACATGATTAACAACTCCAGACATCTGGATGATCAAGGAAGACTAATACTAACATGATTAAATCACAGCAATCAGTCAAAATACAAAGCGGTCTTGGACAGGTTATACAGGATGACTGTGTGCTTATGAGAGTGAGAGGCCGGGCTGGAAGACCACTCAAAGAATGCATGAGAGTGAGAGGCCGAGCTGGAAAACTGCCCAAGGAATGTGTGTGAAAGAATGTGACTGAAAACAGTCACAAGACGAGTGTGGTGTGTCTGGAATAACATTTTTTGAAAAAAACATCCTGTTTGACCTCTTGGTCCAGATCTGTAGCTGTAAAATATAAATTGAGAAAGAATTAATTAAAGGGAGCTCTACTCAACTCTGCTCTGCTCTCGCTGCTAACAAGAACTCTGTGTGCGTGTGTGTGTCTGCGTGTGTCATTCTCAATCGCTGCAGCCTGCCCCAGCCGGTTCCAGGACTGTGTTGTGCAGAGCTTTGTGTAGATGTTTCTGTTCTTGCAATAAAGTTTTTAAACAAATAGGAGGTCTCCAGCCTGCGACTGTCGTGCAGGGCAGGCTGCGTCCAGCACCAGGAACGGTGTAGGAATACAGATCTTTGTAAGGCTGAGTTTTGCACATTCAGATGTTTATTAGATTTCCATGCAAAGGGGAAAACTCTTTGAAAGGTTTGGTAGAAATGGGGAGCTAACTGTTGAGTGGGGAGATCTCCATTCTAGCTCCTGAATGCACAGCATGCATTCACTCCAGCTCCCCAAGGATCCCAAGACCAGCAGGATGCCTTCATACCCAGGAGCACAGACAGAGAACAGCCCGGGGAACTCAGTGCTCCTCAGTTTTGGATCATCACTATCGTGCTGCCGCAGCATGTGGCTGCATCCATAACACCAGCATGTGCCAGCAATGCAAGGCTGGCCTGCCAGGAGCCTCCTCTGGGCAAGGGTAACAGGAGTACTGGGCTGTGCACATGAGACATCTTTCCCACGAGGCAGGACAGACTCACCTGGTGCCCACCTGGGCATTGCAGATGAACCCAGGGGGACGCTGAGGTGAACACCCCACAGCATGCCAACGACAGTCCTGCCTGACATTCCCACTAGATGCTTGAAGCACCACAGGCCCTTACCAGCTCTCCTCACTTCAGATGGCGATGGAGTTGGTGCAGAACTGAGATACATAGGAAGCCAGGATGGGATTGGTGGGAAGGACTATGATGGGTAAGTCCCAGCTGAAAGTGTCCACTTTAACTTGTTCCCCCCAGTCCAGAGGATGGCCTCCAACTGGCTCCCAGAGGTCACAAACTCAAAGTACAGCTGCCACTTCAGGGACACTGTGGGCTAAAGGAGGGTCAGCAGCCAACACCACAAGGGACAGGGACAGAAGCTGTCTTGTGCTGGCTGTCCTGGTAAAGGGACAAGAAAATAAGCCTACTCACACAGGCCAGCTCCCTCCCACACAACCCAGCCCTGCAGGGCAGTGAAGGCAGGACTGGGGAAATTGCCATCCTCCTACAGAAACCAGCAGGGTCAGGTCCCTTCCCTGTTGGTGAATCCATGGGTAGAGCTGAGCAGAATGGGCAAGCTGAAGCTGCTCTGGGACATGTGCAGGCAGACCTCCTGATGGCGGGCGGGCATGCTGAAGGAGATGGGTTGACCCTGCTGGTGCTGGAACTCCTCCTGGATGCTCTCCTCTGTCTGCAGGCTAATGGAGAACTGCAGGGCAATCAGCAGGATGCTCACTCTCACACACTCACACAGCCCTGGCCAAAGCCTTGGGGCCTCCATTTCCCAAATGAGCTCAGAACTGAGGTTATTCCCCACCTCATCCCCCAAGGGGACCTTGACCTGTCCCAACAGATGGGATGAGGGATGAGTTAACTCTAGATGTGACACACGCCCTGACTCAAGAGATGAGACCAGGTGTGAGTTAACTCTGGGTTAATTCTGCGCAGTTATGTGAAGTGAATGACCTCTGGGGTCCAATTCAATTGTGAGTTTTACTAAAAGTACTTGTTGGAATATTGGTTACAGCGAATGGTGACTTGGCAAAAGTATAACAGAACTTATCAACACATTAACAGCAAAAATCCTACTATGAGCGGTGTATTGGCAACCATCAGTAGCTATAATATGAAATTTAACCAGAAATCAAGAGCAGAGCTTAAAGATGGTGTTATCCTTATATGTTCAAAAGGGAAAGAGAGTGGTAGAGAAGGAAGGAAAACTAAGGTATAAGGGAGAGAGAAAGAGAGTAATATATATATATATGGAAGGAGAGACAAAGAAATGGGGGTATAGAAAAAAGGAGGAGAGAAGGAAAGAGCAGAGAGAAAGGAAGAAAGAAAAGAGTGAGGGATCCAGTCTCTTACGGCCCCACAGTGTGGATGACAGGACTTGTACAATGATGTGTAGCTTCGGTGTTCCATGGCAAGGATGCTGGGGTCAGGAGCGCAGCATCCTCCAATATCTGGTTCAGAGTGAGGGTCCTCAGGGTGCTGGTATTCTCCCGATGAGGCCGAGCTAGTATTTCCTTTGGTGAGACTGGTAGGCTGGTCTTCCCTCGATGAGACTGACAGGCCCTTAGATGAGACTGGTATTCCCTCAACTGTGCTGTTTTAGGTGAGCTTTTTATAGCTCCCAGAGTAGAGGAAAGTCTGGGTGGGGGGAAAAGTGGTGATTGCGAAAGAGGGACAAGTCTGGACAAGTCCTGGGCCACGTTAAAAGGGTCTCAACTTTTCCCCTTTGTTTGCCGAGCCGAGCATATCAGGAGATGGGGCTATGTGCCCTCCAGTACATCCTCCATCTCTGGTCAGTCAGCCAGCCTGATCTGTGGCTCGTTAGCTCATTGTTGATGTGTAGATCGCAGTTCCCGGTGCTCTGAATGTGTCTTCTGGCTGAACTAGTTTTGTCACAATGTTTTCAGCCATGATCCTTATCAATACTCAACAGACCTCAGCTGGGTCCCACTAGAAACCCTACAGCAGCCCAGTGCCACCTCAATTCCTTCTCTCACTCCCCCACCCAAAACCCCTGCCTCTCTCCACAATGACTCCAAAACCAGCACTGACCTGCAGACATGGGATGTCTCCTTCTGAGAAGTTAAAAGGTCCCAATAATATCCTCTTTGATCTTATACACAGTTTTAAAGATGCAGAACCCCACCTTCCCACAAGTGTTACTGATGTTATACAGGTCTGAGGAGCAAGAAGGGGGGGTAAAGGGTTGCAGCAGGATGAGGCTCTGCTCCATACAGCACTTTGGGTTAATAAAAGATCCCAGCAGAAATGACCCCACACCTGTTTCTTGTGTGTGAAGGACAGGTTCTGGAGGCAGCATTCCCTTTGGGAAACACATGCAATGAGCAAGAGCCAATCACATGCTGGATATACTGGGGAGAAGGTCTCTCTGGCTGAATTAGGAAGAGCCTGAGACTGGCAGGGAGAGTCTATGGGAAACTTCGATCCAAGCAGGCCCTGATGGAGCTGTTCCACAGCCCCAGTCAGAACTTTGCTTTGCCAGAAAGAGATTTTTGCAGTGAGCACTGAGCTGTGCTTCGTGCCCAGGTTAGGACAGAAGGTTCAAGCAGGGGAAATGACCTACAAAGGCTGCGTTGGGAGGTGACCACCATGAGCAGTTGTCACCTGGTCTGCCAGGTGAGAATCTTTCTTCAAGTCCTCCTCCTCCTCCAGGAAGGGGTTTGAGGGCACCACAGACTCATCCTGTGGGAACTGGTAATCCTTGAGCCCTGGGGAGAAGGCAAGAGTGTCATTGGGGCAGGGTGCAGCCAGGCCTGTGTCTACAGGTTGTTGTTTGGATTTAGTTTGAGAATAATAAGATAACGAACACTTTGGGACAGAATTAATGTTTTTCTTCAAGTAACTTTCCAGTGGTTTTGAGTTGGAACAAAGAGAATTTAAGAACTTACTGTTAGCCGTTTTCTGAGAGACCAAGGTCTTTCTGGGATTTCTGTCTGCAGGTATGAGGCAGCTAAGAAGGGAGGCATAGATGGGACAGACTTTGACTGACATCCAGGCTGATCAATGAGAATATTCCATGCCATTAGCGTCATGGTATGTATTTAATGAGAGTCAGGTTTTCCAGCTGGGGAGACCTCTTCCAGTTCTGTTCCATTTTGGTTGAGTTCCATTCAGGAGTTCCTTTAGTTTGTCCTTTTGCCATTCTGCTTTTTTTACAGTCAGCCTCTAGACCTTTCTGCCTCTTTGGTCTTTTCTCTCTCTCCCTGGGATCAGCTGTTTGGGACCAGGGTGCTCTCTTCCTGGGACTGACTGCTTGGCACAAACAGAGTTTGTGAGGAATTGCATAGAGCATGACCATGCTAGCTAAGAAAAAGAAAAATTTCTAACTGCATGAAGAAAATTAACTTGATTTCAGTCAAACCAGCACACCAATATATTATGGGAACCTAAAAGCAAGGTTGGGCAGACTGTCTGTCCATTAGACAGTATTAGTTTATCCCTGACCAGTGGGTGAGTAGTGATTTTCCCCGTTGACGTCTACAATAGAAACTAACTGCTAGCTAAACGGAGGCTATCCTTTGTAAGTGTCCTTATCTACCATCAATATTTGGGCTCCTGTGTCAATGAGGAATGTTGTTAGGTAGCAGTTATTAACTGCAACCATCATCTAGGGACTGGGATCCTTAGCAGGGGGAGTAGCAGCTGCCATTACCTCCACTGAATCGAGCTCCACCCTAGTTTCCTGCATATGCATGGTCTAGATTTACTGCTGATAGATTTGGGTATAGCCTGAGCTCACTTCCCTTGCTTCTTCTGGCTCATTATCTCTTAAAATCTTACAGCGTCACCCCCATCTCCTGACACAGACCCCATAGCTATCAAGAGAAGTTAATGAGGAAAACCCAGCCAGTTTCCCTAGAACAGGAGTTGGCAGCCCATTTAACTGACTCAGAGCAAGCCCCTTATCTAAGCACATTTTCCATAATCTCTTACACTCAGCAGTAACTGAGAGCATTTCCCAATTTCCCCCTTTTGTTTTTGTCTTTTGCATGGAGACAGGCTGTCTCTTTTCTATTACATTTACTTTAGTTGAGGTTCTCCCCTGGTTTTTATCCTATGGGGAGTATAGTGGTAAATCTGCTAGCATACTCTTGGAAAGTAGTACTGTTTAAGTTTGTCTTAATGGCCAAAGCTAAAGATTTCAGCACCCCCTCAGCTCCCTTTACGATAGGTCGGAAGTGTACAGGCTCAGGAATCACCTCCAGGGATTCTGTTCTGCAGGAGGGGGCAATGGGTGCTGGTCCTTCTAACAGAGCTAAAATAGTTTTCAACAGGGTGGTTTGCAGGGTTGCTGCTGATTTCCAGGGGCATGCACTTTTTCCTCCACAGTCAGTGGGATGCATAGCATGTCCCCAGCAGAAACCCATAAAAACCACACATGTGAAGACAAAAAGAAGGGTAGTTGTCATAGGGGACTCCCTTCTGAAGAGAACAGAGGGCCCAATATGCCTATCTGACCCAACCCACAGGGAAGTCTGCTGCCTCCCTGGGGCCAGGATAAGAGATGTTACTATTGGTCCTTAATTTTGGCAGAGAAGAGGTAGGAAAAAGAAATCTTAAGGCGATCAAAAGGGATTTCAGAGTTTTAGGGCAGTTGGTCGATGGCTCAGGTGTTTTTTTCTTCCATTCTTTCAGTAGCAGTCAGGAATACAAAATAGAACAGGCAGGCCCAACTAATCAACACATGGTTCCGTGACTGGTGTCATCGGTGGAACTTTGGGTTCTTCAATCATGGGATGGTCTCTTCTTCGTCAGGTCTTTTGACATCTGATGGGATGCACCTCTCGCAGAAGGGGAAAAAGATGTAGGTTCAGGGGCTAGCAAGGATGATCGATAGGGCTTTAAACCAGATTGGAAGGGGGAAGTGGGCAGTACCAGGCCAGTCAGTGATGAGGAATGGGACGGCACACCAAAGCTCGAGGAGGTGCGTGACAGTGAGATTCCTCAGACTGCGCCACGAGGTGAAGGGCACAATCAACCACACTTGAAATGCTTCTACAATAATGCTTGCAGCATGAGGAAAAAGTAAGATGAACTAGAAGCCTTGGCCTGGTCCCAGGGATATGATATAATTGGCATCAGTGAAACCTGGTGGGATGAGTCCTGTGACTGGTGTGCCATGATGGATGGTTACAGGTTATTCAGAAGGGATAGGCAGGGTAGGAGAGGCGGGGGGGTGGCATTGTGTGTAGCGGAGGGGCTGGAATGCATAGAGCTAGCAGTTGTCAGTGGTAAAGTTGAGAGCCTCTGGGTAAGGATTAAGGGACAGACAAATAAAGCAGATGTTGTTGTGGGAGCCTACTATAGGCCTCCCAGCTGGGATGACAACACTGATGAGTTATTCTTTAAGGAACTAAGTGAAGCCCCCAAGACATCTTCCCTTGTCCTTATGGGGGACTTCAACTTACCAGATGTCAACTGGGAATATCATACAGCTGGCACCAACAGGTCCAGAAGATTCCTAAAGCATCTGGTTGATAACTTGTTGGTGCAGGTACTAAGGGAATAGACCAGGAAAGATGCCTTCCTAGATTTGCTACTTGATAACAGAGAGGGTCTTGTGGGAGAAGTGGCAATTGGTGGCTGCCTTGGCAACAGGAGGAAAACTGACACCAAGACTAAACTTTAGATATGAGGAGAATTCTGGTTGCTCAGAAAACTACTTATTAAGGTCCCCTGGTCTCCTGGTTTTGTTAAAAAACAAGTTTCTCTTTTAGTGAATTTGCCTGTCAGCTAAAGCCTTCATATTAGCTGCATTTTCCTGGAGAACCAGATACATGTTTTGGTAAACATGGCAATGGAATGCAAACTTATTGATAAGTACGGATGGACATCTCGCGAGAGGGACAATGAGAAACCGGTGACCAAGAAACTGACCAACTGAGTATAACATTCCATTCACGTGAATACTTCATATAAAAGTGGGAGATCACGAGGATCTCGTCCCTTTTCCCTTTTTTCCTTTTCCCTTCTGCTTATAGCCGACATTAGGAGAGGACCTTGCTAGTTGTCCCTGCAAACTGAGGCCTAGTGAGAGGCTGAATCCAGCTCCAGGTTGGCTACAGAGTCTAATCCAGGACTTTGGGTGCTGGTTCTGCAGTTGCTGAGACTTTCAAGATTGGTTTTGTATATTTTGTATTATTTTCTCTATTCTTATTAGTAGCATTAGTAAAACATCTTTAATTTTTCCAACTCTCTTCTCTCTGTCCTTCTTTCCCTCCCGATCGCCTGTCCTTAGTGGGAAGGGGGGAGAGGGAGGGGCAAAAAGGGGAAGTGGGGGGGAGAGGAGGTTAACAATACATCTGCAAGGGTTTTATTGTCACCCCACAATCTTAACCCTCGACAGCTGGGAAGAAGCTTTTGAATTTGCTGAGGTCCGTCAGTGTTGGTCGCTTTTTAAATACCACCTACTAAAAGCACAGGATCAGGCAAAATGCCAAAAATCTAGAAGGGGAGGCAAAAAGCCAGCTTGGTTGAGCAGGGCTCTTCTTCTTGAACTGCGGCAAAAGAAGAAAGTATATGGTCAGTGGAAGCAAGGTCATGTGTCATGGGAGTACTACAGAGATGCTGCTCACACTGTAGGGAAGAAATTCATGTGGCCAAAGCTCATTTAGAATTGAAGCTGGCCAGTACTGTGAAGGACAATAAAAAGACCTTTTTCAAATATATTAATGGCAAAAGGCAAACTGGAAATAACATTGGTCCATTACTTGGTGAGTATGGTCACCTTATTAACAGGGTGTCACGGAGGCACCCCGAGGCTAATTTAAGGGACAACAGGGTCCAAAACAACTTTTATTAAACCGGTGAGAAACAGGGTTTTAGCACTCCAAAAGTGACTTAAATAGAGGTTCGGGTATCAGTTGAGGAAAATTATTAAGGGGCAGCAACTAGTACAACAGGCGGTCCACAGAGTGCATGCACGTGGCTTCACCCAAAACAATGCCGGAACCACCCCGAGTCCCAGAGGAGTACACACTTGCCTGAACACGGTGCGGTCTTATTCTTAAAGAGATACAGGTAAAGCGTACGCTCGCGATTCCGCGAGGGTAAATTTATAATACACTCGCAATTCTGCGAGGGTTAATTTACTTACACGTGCGAATGTGCACGGAATACTACACGTGCTTATGTGGAAGCACGGGAGGAAAATACACTCGCGATTGTGCGAGGATAAATTTATAATACACTCACAATTGTGCGAGGAAATAATTTAAAGTACGCGTGAAAATGTGCACGGAATATAAATACACTTGCGATTGTGCGAGGAAATAAAGTTATACGTGCTTGTATTAAGCACAGGAAGTTACACGTGCATATGTGCATGGAATAAAGTTATATACTCGCAATCCTGCGAGGGGTTTTACTCACACACGTGGCGACAAGGCAAGCGGGGTCTCCATCCCGGGGAGGGGGGGTTCTCGGCAGTAGCATCTTCAGCTCGCACTCCAAGAGACCGGTGACAATGGGCCCAGTCTCGATGAGAGAGTCCCGTTTTATACTGGCTGATCAGACCTGACTGTAGGCATTCTAGAAGCTTCTCTGCACCGCCACACCATGTGTGGGGTGCCCCTGAAGCCTCCAAACATCCCCCACACTGGTCACAGGTGCCCAGCGGCTCACTGGTGCCTCGGCAATCCCTTCTCCTAATGGCCCTGGCCAGGGTGCTCTGGGCCAAACAAAAGAAACTGTTAGCCTCAAGTAGCAGAGAGAGGGAGATGTGCCTACTCCCTCCATACTGAAGGAGGAGGGGGGGAGAGAGGGGGATTTGCATTCTGCCACACAGGGACACAGACAAAGCAGAGACATTTAATGCTTTCTTTGCTTCAGTCTTCAACACTGATGATGGACTTGGGGGGGCCCAATAGGCCTGGGCTAGAGAACCATGGCTGTAAGAACAATAAACTCCCAGTCAATCCGGAACTTGTGCAGGATTTGCTAATCCAGCTAGATCCCTACAAGTCGATGGGGCCTCATGGAATTCATCCAAGAGTACTTAAAGAGCTGGTTGATATATTGAGACCTCTCTCCGTGGTTTTTCAGTGCTCCTGGGAATCCGGATAGGTCCCAGGTGACTGGAAGCTGGTGAACGTTGTCCCAATCTACAAGAATGGCAACAGGGATGACCCTGGCAACTATAGGCCTGCCAGACTCACTTCTGTGCCTGGCAAAATCATGGAGAAGACTATTCTGGGAGTTATTGAAAAACATCTGAATGACAATACAGTCATTGGTCCCAGACAGCATGGGTTCATGAGGGGAAAGTCCTGCTTGACCAACTTAATTACTTTCCACAACAAGGTTACCCACCTAGTTGACCAAGGGAAGCCTGTCAATGTGATCTTTTTGGATTTCACTAAAGCCTTTGATACTGTCTCTCACAGTATCCTCCTGGACAAAATGGCCAGCATACTGCTGAATAAACACATGATGCAGTGGGTGGGAAATTGGCTGACAGGCTGGGCTCAAAGGGTTCTAGTAAATAGGGTTATGTCAGGCCGGCAACCAGTCACTAGCGGGCTTCTGCAGGGATCCATCTTAGGGCCAGTACTCTTCAATGTCTTCATAAATGACTTGGACACAGGACTTGAAGGAATACTAAGTAAGTTTGCCAATGACACAAAATTGGGAGGAGCTGTCGACACTCTTGAGGGCGAGAAGCCCTGCGGAAGGATCTGGACAAACTGGACAACTGGGTAATCACCAACCATATGAAGCTCAACAAGAACAAGTGCCCAATTTTGCACCTGGGTGTCCCTGGCAACCCTGGCTGTACATACAGACTGGGGGATGAGATGCTGGAAAGCAGCTCCGTGCAGAGAGAGATCTGGGGGTTCTGGTTGACGGCAAGTTGAACGTGAGCCAACAGTCTGCCCTTGCAGCCAAGAGGGCCAACCGTGTCCTGGGGTGCATCAAGCACTGTATTGCCAGCTGGTTGAGGGAGGTGATTGTCCCACTCAGCTCTGCACTAATGCAGCCTCACCTGGAGTACTGTGTGCAGTTCTGGGCGTCACAGTATAAAAAGAATATAAAGCTACTGGAGTGTCCAGAAGAGGGCTACAAAGTTGGTGAAGGGTTTGGAGGGGAAGCCCTATGAGGACCAGCTAAAGTCACTTGATTTGTTCAGCCTGGAGAAGAGGAGACTGAGGCGAGACCTCATTGTGGCCTACAGCTTCCTCACAAGGGGAGGAGGAAGGGAAGACTGATCTCTTCTCTCTGGCGATCAACAACAGAACTCGAGGGAATGGCAGTAAGATGTATCAGGGGAGGTTTAGGTTAGACATTAGGAAAAGGTTCTTCACCCAGAGGGTGGTGGAGAACTGGAACAGGCTCCCCAGGGAGGTAGTCACAGCTCCAAGCCTGAAAGTATTCAAGAAGAGACTGGACAATGCCCTCAGACACATGGTGTGAACTGTGGGGTTGTCATATGTAGGGACAGGAGTTGGACTCAACGATCCTTGTGGGTCCCTTCCAACTCAGGACATTCTATGACTTTATGATTCTAATTTTACATTTAATTCACACAATGTCACATCCTAGTAAAGGTGAGGAACATTATGGCATATAGAGAAATTCACAAGTTACTTATTTCCAATTGTATATTCCATCAATTGTAAGAATGGCCTTAAAGTCTTTTTCCCAGTTGCACCAATAACATGGGCCTTTATTTTACTTGATTGTCCTTTACAATTTGCTACTACAGAGTGGGTTGCCCTACTATCTATTAAAAAAATCTATCATATCATTTCCCAGCTTTACTGGAACCAGAGGATCAGCTGGGGAGACTTAATAGATTCCTCCCGTCCCCTTCAATCTAATCCTATTTCTGCCATCACGATGGGCTCTTTAGTGTTCCCCTGAGTTTTCTTAAGATGAGGGCACTCATTTTTCCAGTGCCCTTCCTGTTTGCAATATGCACACTGATTTGGTCCAAGGGGGGTTTGTCCAAAGGATGTTTTATACCAATTCCTTCCCCCTACGCTCCCCCTTTCTCTCCCTCGCAAACTTTCTCTCCCTCTTCTCCTGCTTTCCTGGTTTTCTGACAAGGCAGCAGCAAACAGGCAAGCTTGCAACTTCATTTGGACCTGCTTCTCTTTTATTTCTATCTCATCACACTAATTATATACTTTATAGGTAATCACTATTAGTTGTGACACAGACATACCACTTGTGTCATCTACCTTCTGCAACTTCTTTCTAATGTCTGGCACTGGCTGTCCAATAACTAACTTGTTAAACATTTTCTGATTGCTTTCCTCTTCTGGATTAAAATCAGTCCATTTCTTTGCCACTTCACCCAATCTTTCATAAAATGCCAATGGACTCATATTAAAATCTTGCCTCACTTCCTATAATTTAGACAAATTCTTTGGCTATTGCACTCCATGCTGTATCCCATATAAAATCAAGTGTTGATATGTTCTCAGTCTTTCCAATCCCCTAGATGTAATGGGGAACTATCGTGGTTCTTCCCTACATAGATATTGATCAGGGTCTGTCCCATGACACTGGTTACTCTCTTCCTTTGCTTTTTCTCACATCATCTGTCTTCCTTCACTAGTAAACAGATATTCTACTAGGGCCTGGATATCCCCTCCAGTTAGGGTTATGGGTTAATATAACAGTTTTAATCATCCCCTACAGTCCTTCTGGATTAATTCGATACAGTCAAACTGATTATTTCTAATTTAACAAATCTGAGGTAGTAAAGGGGATATGTACAAGCACTGGCCCTCCTTCAGGCCCAACAGTTTGTCTGAGAGGGGCCTGAAATATTGGATGTTGTCCTCTAGTTCTCCCAAAACAGGGCTAACATTAGGTTGGTGCAAAATAATTGCAGTTTTGAACCATGAATTTTAAATCATTATAACTAGGTTCAAACACATCTTTACTAATCAAAATAGGAAACATTACAATCAACATAGTTTCGTCAATGAGAAATAAGTTTGTTTATTCCTGTAGCATAAAAATCTGTGTGTTGGGTTTCGATGAACTCTTGGAAAGCATTTTCTGCATCCTGCTGTTTGTGGAAGTGTTTTCCCTGCAAAAAGTTGTCAAGATGCCTGAAGAAGTGGTAGTCAGTTGGTGAGAGGTCAGATGAAGATGGCGGATGAGGCAAAACTTCGTAGCCACAGCCCAATTCATTCAGCTTTTGAAGTGTTGGTTGTATGACATGCAGTCGGGCATTGTTGTAGGCCCTTTCTGTTGACCAATGCTGGCTGCAAGCATTACAGTTTTCAGTGCATCTCATTGATTTGCTGAGCATACTTCTCAGATGGAATGGTTTTACTGGGATTCAGAAACCTGTAGTGGATCAGACTGGCAGTAGATCACCAAACAGTGACCATGACCTTTTTTTGGTGCAAGTTTGGCTTTGGGAAGTGCTTTGGAGGTTCTTCTCAGTCCAACCACTGAGCTGGTCATCACCGGTTGTCATAGAAAATCCACTTTTCGCCGCGTGTCACAATACAATCGAGAAATGGTTTGTTGTTGTTGCATAGGAGAAGACGACACTTCAAAATGATGATTTTTTTTATTATCGGTCAGTTCATGAGGCACCTACTTCTAGAGCTTTTTCACCTTTCCAATTTGCTTCAAATGCTGAATGACCATAGAATGGTCGACGTTGAATTCTTCAGCAACTTCTCATGTAGTTGTAAGAGGATCAGCTTCAATGACTGCTCTCAATTGGTCATTGTCAATTTCCGATGGCCAGCCACTATGTTCCTCATGTTCAAGGCTCTTGTCTCCTTTGCAAAACTTCTTGAACCACTACTGCACTGTACATTTGTTAGCAGTTCCTGGGCCAAATGTGTTGCTGATTTTGCAGGTTGTCTCTGCTTCTTTACAACCCATTTTGAACTCGAATAAGAAAATTATTTGAACTTGCCTTTTAGTCTAACATAATTTCCATAATCTAAAATAGATATAAAATAAACAGCAAGGAATAAGTCAGTAGTAAAAAAACCTTAAAGCAAGAAAAGTGCATTAAAATTATGTACAACATAACTACATTTCTTTAAGAATGTATTCCAATACCAAGCAGCAAATTTCAACACTGCAAAAACTGCAATTACTTTTGCCTCAACCTAGTAACTTCATTTTCTTCTTCACTAGAAGAACTTGTGTCCACTTGTCAAGGAGTTACTACAAACCAATTGCTCATCCTCCTCAGTTTCTTTTTGACAACCTTTTCCAATTTCACAACCACTACAACAGGAATTTGTCTTTTTCTTTTTCTCATTTATCAAATATATTCCATTTCGATGCTTCGAACCAACTAACCCACATTTCCTTCTAGTGTCACAATCATTTCTAAGAGAGAAAAACAACTCCACATAAGGTACTTCATCCCACTTTTCTAACTTTCTACAAAACAACATTAATTATAATATTGTGTTATATTGCAAAGACCTATTTTCTGGCCATTTTTCTTCATCTTCCAATTTATAAGCAGCCCACCATTGATTACAATATCTTTTCAATTTATCCTTGCTTAGGGGGTCCCCTCCAAATTTTCTCAAATATTTTAAAATACATCCCAAGTGAGAACAAGGGGGTATTTCCTGTGAAGTAGCTGAACCCATATCAGTACTGAAAAGAAATTCTTAACCCCTCTGCTCCAACCCTCAGTTGGTGTCCTGGTTTTGTTAAAAACAAGTTTCTCTTTTAGTGAATTTGCCTGCCAACTAAAGCCTTCATATTAGCTGCATTTTTCTGAAAAGCCAGATACATGTTTTGGTAGACAATGCAATGGTATGCTAGGTCATTGATAAGAATGGATGAGAATGGATGCACATCTCGTGAGAGGGGCAACGAGAAACAGGTGACCAAAAAACTGACCAACTGAACTATTCCATCCAATTCACATCATACTTCATATAAAAGTGGGAGATCACGAGGATCTTGCCCTTTTTCCTTATGGTCGACATTAGGAGAGGACCTTGCTAGTCGTCCCTGTGAACTGAAGCCTAGTGACAGAGTGAATCCAGTTCCAGTTGGCTGCAGAGTCCAATCCAGGACTTCGGGTGCTGGCCCTGCAGTTGCTGAGACTTTCAAGATTGGTTTTGTATATTTTGTATTATTTTCCCTATTCTTATTAGTAGCATTAGTAAAACATCTTTAACTTTTCCAACTCTCTTCTCTCTGTTCTTTTTTTCCCTCCCAGTCACCTGTCCTTAGTGGGAAGGGGGGAGAGGGAGGGGCTGAAGAGGGAAGTGGGAGGAGAGAGGGGTTAACAATATATCTGCCACGGTTTTATTGTCACCCCGCAATCAAAACCTTGACAATTGGCAAAGGGCCTCTCCCTTTGTCATGCATCTACATCTAGATGCATCTTGTGTCAAATGTCGGCTGCTTCCCAATGTAACTTACTAACCCTCCCCTTCTCTTACCTCTTTAAAAATACCTCTATAATGTATTGCACCATTGTGTCGCTTACCGCCCGATGGTTGGAGAGGAGCCAGTGGAGGTCCTGATCAATAGGTCAATGCATGTTGGAGTCCTGCTCGGTCCATGTCTCCTTCTGTCAGAAGCAGTAAGACAGTCCAGGCAAAACCATTACGACTGTCCCACCTGGGTTACCAGAAAATGTTGTCCCAAAAGGTGGGATGTATTAGATGTATTCCTGGGGTGTATTAGAAGGGGGGTGGTTAGTAGGTCCAGAGAGGTTCTCCTTCCCCTCTACTCTGCCCTGGTGAGTCCACATCTGGAATATTGTGTCCAGTTCTGGGCCCCTCAGTTCAAGAATGACAGGGAACTGCTGGAGAGAGTCCAGTGGAGGGCAACAAAGATGATTAAGGGAGTGGAGCATCTCCCTTATGAGGAAAGGCTGAGGGAGCTGGGTCTCTTTAGCTTGGAGGAGACTGAGGGGTGATCTCATTAATGTTTATAAATATGCAAAGGGTGAGTGTCACGAGGATGGAGCCAGGTTCTTCTCTGCAACATCCAGTGCTAGGACAAGGGGTAATGGGTTCAAACTGGAACACAAGAGGTTCCACTTAAATTTGAGAAGAAACTTCTTCTCAGTAAGGGTAACAGAACACTGGAACAGGCTGCCCAGGAGAGTTGTGGAGTCTCCTACTCTGGAGACATTCAAAACCTACCTGGACACCTTCCTGTGTAACCTCAAATAGGTGTTCCTGCTCTGGCAGGGAGATTGGACCAGATGATCTTTCGAGTTCCCTTCCAATCCCTAACATTCTGTGATTCTGTGATTCTGTGATTGTTACCTGGTGTGCAGATACCAATTTATACATGGGGTCAAGGTATTTCCTTTATTTACAGTTCTGCACAGAAAAAGGTGCTAGGCAATCTTTCTCAAAGCTAGCACACTAGAAGTAGGCTGAGCTATGTATTTATACATTTCAACTTTTAACTTTTAACTATTCCTAACATCTTCTGCATATTTATGCCTACTCAGAGTTCATTGGTCTAAACTTTGCTCTCTTTGGTTTAAAGGTACAGTCCACTTTTATTCTTCTATGCATGCTCAGTGAATAGTGGGCTTTTCTGAGTTGGGGGCGTTTTTTGAGTCAGAGGTCAAGATCTTCCCCTGCTACCTTTACTTTTCCCCTAGTTCCTATAGCCTTTGTTTTGATCTTGGTAATTTCCCATCCTTTGGCCACCAAAACTTTGAATTCCTCATTTATCTTCCTTTTTATTCTTCACGGGAGAGTTAAATTTCAACCAAAAGGTTCAACCAAGTGAGCATCTCCACATAATACTAATCCCAAGGTCTAGGCAATCATAGAGCAGCAAAACTGATTCAAATTACTTATTCAACTATACCAAAATTCAAGATCTAAGACATCACACCCATGAGCAAAAAAAGAAATAGCTACCTAGCCGAGAGTGAGAGTGCCCATTCTTCCTCCTCCATCACCATGTGGGCATCCCCTGTATCATACCAGGAAGCATGAAAGCATCAGCAGTCCAGCTGCTGCTGGATCTGCTTCAAATGCTTTTTGGGTAAGCTAATGTTTTATATGCTTCAGCTTGGAGGTTTGGTCTATACCATTTAAATAAGCTAGTGGATCTGACAAAACTGCCAGAAAAAAAGATGATGGCTGCAAGAGACAGCAATTTGCAGATGATAATGGCTGCCTAATGGTCCTTCAGCTCTTCCTGGCCACCTGTCCTGCCTAAGTGGTGCTCTCACCCAGCATATATCAGGCCTTAGCATGAACTGCGTTAGCCAAAATCTAAGCAGGAGTTGAGTGAGCAGTCGCACTCCACCAAATACGTTTGGCATAGACCAAACATCTAGCAAACTCATTGCTTTGGTGAGTGGAGGAGGTACTGTTCCTCCTCTTGCCTCACTGAGGGTGAGGGTAGGGGAAAGTTTTGAGCGCTTAAACTGAAGTCTGGCTTCACAGTTTGTAATTGAGTAACAACTGATGGTACACACTTTCAACACGGCGAGATAAGTGCTAAATATGGATATACAAGCATACTAATAACAAAATAAAATAGAATACAATCCTACAATTATCATAGTATGTAACATAAGATGCAATATGCCAGTTGCAGATGGTGCATTAAAATGTCATGCCAGTGATGACTAGCAGATTGTTCAATTTCTGTTGCAATTCTGATAATTCATTCTTAGGCAGGAGCAATCATTTTGTTCCTGTTGTTCCACAGAACATCACAAAGTGACACCATACATGTACAACTCTGCGATTGTCATACACTGAGTCTAAAACAAGTATCTGAGGATATATTACTGGAACATGGGTCTTATATTACTAAATGCTCAAGGCAGCACCATTCATGGTTTCTCCATTGTTCACATCCAGAAGTATCAATTAGATTGCCTTGGTTATCTATCAGTTTGCTTCCTTGAACTGGTGCCCATATTCTGTTAGCTACAACTATGGGAAACAGGCTATACTGGTAAATCACAAAATCACAGAATGGTTAAGGTTGAAAGGGACCTCTGGAGATCATCTAGTCCAACCCACCTACTAAAGCAGGTACACCAAGAGAAGATGGCACAGGAATGCATCTCTCGTTATTTTATTAAACTGCGTTTATCTCAATCCAAGTTTCTCCCTTCCCTTTTGACTCCCTGGTTGGGGGGGGGGGGTGGGGGGGGTGGGGGTGAGCGAGCAGCTATCATGGTTGTATTGCTAGCTCGAGTTAAAACATGACAGGCTTTTGTGGTGCCCAACATGAGGCTCAAAAACTGCTAAAATTTGGCACTAAAAAGAGGTAAAATTTAGAGATGTTGGTGTTCTTACTGCTGTGATGCAGATTCAATTTTTTTGGCATGGTGCCAACTCATAGGGTTGAGATACAGGTCTGTGTACTTTGGACATCATCTAGTAGTATTAAAGCAGTTTGAATTATATTGGTTTAAAGATGCTGTGACATAAGTTGTATCAGCTGCTCTCTACAATGTGTTCTGCAGAACCTTATTTGTGCTGAGCATATTTCACTATTAGGTTCGTGCATTCTATTACATCTGGAAACTGGATGATGATGATGATGTTTCTGTGTGTTTTGGCACTGTTGTATTTAGAGAAACCACTATTATATCTAGAGAAACCTCCAGTAGAGATTAAAGAGAAATACATCTATGTGTTTTCCAATTGGATGAGCCAATCTATAGAAAAGCTAACTAACTATACCTTTCCTTTTACATTAGGACAGATTACAGATGTTTTTGAGAGTTTTGAATATCCTTGGAGCTTTGACCATACTTTATTGGTATTGTCAGGTCTGCTGAATGTGTGTCAGTTGATGCCAGTGATAAGAGAGATGATGTTTAATAGGAGGATTGCATCTATTCTAACTCCTGAGACTTATGTTCCATCTTCTCAAGCCTCAGCAACAGGCATGGTTATGGTTGCTGTCTGCCCCAAATGGGGGAAGGCAACTAAAACAGCTCCAACTCCTACACAGAGCAAGGCAGTGAAGGCTATAATAGCTACATTACCCACTACCCCACCCCAACTACTGCTTCTCCAGCCTCAAAGATTGACAAGGCAGCTCCAGCTCCTACACAGAGCGAAGCCGCCAAGGCCGTTACCTCCCTGACCGCAGACACTGTTGCTTCTCCAGCCTCATAGACCGACAACGCAGCTATTGCACCCCCCAACACTGTGCACTGCTACTGCTACTGCTGTAACCACAACAGCCACTGTAATTATGCCAATGTTGGTGACAGTCATTTAGACTCTGGAAATACATCAAGAGATTGTGAGCCCATATCGGCATCAGTTGCCAGTTGTAAGAAAGTCACAAGAAAGACTACTCATGCTACAGATGATGGCAAAGGGCCAACACCAACCCAAGGGTCAGTGTCATCAGCACAAGGAGGAGAGGAAATGACTCAATCCTTTTCTCCAAGTGAGCTGAGAGATATGTGAAAAGATTTTAGTCATCATGAAGGAGAGAATGTTGTAACCTGGTTGCTCTGATGCTGGGATAACGGAGCTGAGAGTATGGAACTAGAAGGTGGGGAATCCAGGCAGTTGGGATCTCTGTCAAGGGATTCCACCCTTGATAGGGCAATTTCAAGAGAGAACATCTCCACCACCCTCTGGATCCGACTCCTGACAGCTATGAAAGATTGTATATGTAAACCAGGGAAATGGAATACTATGGAGAGAAGTATCCAGTTCCTGAGAGAAATAGCTGTGCGGGAGATCATCTATTTTGAGCCAAACAGCCAAGAGGGGACAGACCCAGACAGAATCAATCGTACACGACCTTTGTGGCGCAGGTTTGTATGAAGCGCACCACCTGCATATGCTAAAGTCATTCACAGCAATGATCTGGTCAGCTGGAGGCAGACAAAGCATTTCTGATGTGATTAAGCAGCTTTGGGACTTTGAGGACAGCCTTGCTGGCTCTCTACAGGCTTGTGTCTCGACCATGGAGAATCTGTGTGAAAAATCTGATGACCAGTTTGAAAAGCTGTTGCAGGAAATCAAAGAACTCAGAGAAGACAGGTTCCATTCACCACTTGCACATTTCAGCTATTAGGAGAAGGCATTTCCAATCTCAAGAGAGAGGACAGAGGCAGCCCAAAAAAGAGGTTCACTGAGGTTCTTCCTCTGTGAGCAGGGAGAAAACATGAGAAGGTGGCATAGAAGGCCTACCTCAGAACTTCAGGAATGAGTACATCAGTTAAAAGGAAAAATGCAAGGGCGAAAAATCATGGACTCCACACAATCCAATATGAATTCAAGAGAAGCCATTTATTACAGAGACAAACCTCCTTATATATGCCGTTATTTCCTGATCACGCGTCCACACTCCAAGCATGCATTAGCTGATTGGATATTGTCCATGTTCACGGGCTGTCCACGCGCCCGAGTCTCACTGCTAATAGGTCTGTTGATTTACACCACGTTGGGGCCTTGTTATTTCAGAGTTGCTTCTCTCCCATGGCAGGTCCTGTTCACAGCCTTGAAATTCCTGGCTGGTTCAGTAACAAATCTCCATCTAACAGCAACCCCTCCACAACTCAGCCTCAAGAAAATCCCTCAAATCTCCCACAGAAAAACTCCTAGGAATATGGCTGATCCAATTTACAAAAGGAGCAGAAGAGATTCTGATCCTCTTGAAGGAACCTCTAATTTGTACACAGAGACTGTGCATAACACACATTAGAGGGGTCCTGCGTCCAGCCAGGCCGAGGAAAGGAACAACAGAGTTTATTGGACTGTGCAGATACAATGGCCTGGTACAACACGCCTCAAGGAGTACAAACCTTTGGTGGACACTGGTGCTCAGTGCACGATAATCCCCTCAAACTATAAAGGAACACAATCCATCAGTATTTCTGGAGTGACTGGGGGATCCCAGGAACTGACTGTTGTAGAGGCTGAAATGAGCCTAACTGGAAAAAACTGGCAAAAGCATCCCATTGTGACTGTCTCACATGCTCCATGCATCCTTGGAATAGACTGCCTCAGGAGAGGGTATTTTAAGGACCCAAAAGGGTATCAGTATGCATTTGGCATAGCAGCCATAGACACTGAGAATATGAAACAGCTGTCGACTTTGCCTGGTCTCTCAGAGGACCTTTCTGTTGTAGGACTGCTGATGGTTGACGACCAACAGGTGCCAATTGCTACCATGACGGTGCATCACCGGCAATATCGCACAAATAGAGACTCTTTGATTCCTATCCAGAAGCTGATCCGTCAACTGGAAAGCCAGGGTGTGATCAGTAAGACTCGCTCACCTTTTAATAGCCCAATTTGGCCAGTGCGTAAGTCTAGTGACAAGTGGAGACTAACTGTAGACTATCGTGGCCTGAATGAAGTTATGCTCAAGTGGAAGAGAAGAGTATATAGATCATGGAAGGAGGGGCTGACCACTTGGGGAGAATATAAGGCTGTTGTCAGAGGGTGTAGGGAGGCAACTAGGAAAACTAAGGCCTCCTTAGAATTAAACCTTGTGAGAGGGGTCAAGGACAACGGGAAGAGCTTTTTCAAATACGTGGCAGATAAAACTAACACCAGAACCAATGTAGGTAAACTGATGAATGAGGTGGGTGCCCTGGTGACAGAAGATACAGAGAAGGCACAGTTACTGAATGCCTTCTTTGTCTCTGTCTACTCTGCCAGAGGCTGTCCTGAGGAGCCCCGTACTGCTGAGGCCCCAGAGGAAGTCAGGACAATGGAGGAGTTTGCCTCGTTTGATGAGGACTGGGTTAGGGAGCAGTTATGCAATCTGGACATCCATAAATCCATGGGTCCGGATGGGATGCATCCGTGGGTGCTGAGGGAGCTGGCTGAGGTCATTGCTGGACCGCTCTCCATCATCTTTGCTAGGTCTTGGGTAACAGGAGAGGTGCCTGAGGACTGCAGGAAAGCAGATGTCACTCCAGTGTTCAAAAAGGGCAAGAAGGAGGACCTGGGTAACTATAGACCAGTCAACCTCACCTCCATCCCTGGGAAACTGATGGAACTACTTATCCTTGGTATCATCTCAAAGCATATCAGAGATAATAGGGTCATTAGGGGCAGTCAACATGGCTTCAGCAAAGGGAAGTTGTGCTTGACCAACCTCATTGACTTTTATGAGGACCTAACAAGATGGATGGATGATGGCAGAGAGGTGGACGTGGTCTACCTTGACTGGAATAAGGCATTTGACACAGTCTCCCACAGTATCCTCACAGCTAAATTGAGGGAGTGCAGTCTGGATGATCGGGTAGTGAGGTGGACTGTGAAGTGGCTGAAGGGAAGAAGCCAGAGAGTCATGGTCAATGGGGTGGAGTCTAGTTGGAGGCCTGTATCTAGTGAAGTGCCTCAGGGGTCAGTACTGGGGCCTGTATTATTCAATATATTCATCAACGATTTGGAGGAGGGAATAGAGTGTACTATCAGCAAGTTTGCTGATGACACCAAGCTGGGAGGAGTCACTGACACACCAGAAGGCCGCACCGCCATCCAGCGAGACCTGGACAGGCTGGAGAGTTGGGCAGGGAAAAATTTAATGAAATATAACAAGAGCAAGTCTTGCATCTGGGTAGGAACAACCCAACTACATTCCATGTAGTTACCAATGATTTAACTTCTTTATCTCCATTGCTGAATTTATCCCATAATTTCTGCCCTATATCGTCCCAAAGTTCAAGTTTAAGTTTTGAGTCACTAAAGCTCATAACAGTCTTTTCAGATTTTAGTTGCTTCAGTGTAGTAATCATCAGTTTCCAGGAGGTTACAAGGCCGAGAATATCTTTTTCACTGCGACTAATTGCCTTCCACAACACAGTTCCCACTTTTTCCCAAATCTCTGTTTGAAAAGCTCCTAACTGATCAGCAGGAAACCCATTGCCTCTGCACCAGATTAATAGTCTTTTGAGGTTACTCTCCTCATACTTCACCCCTCTCTTAGAATATGCGAGAGGAGCCGCAGTATTTCTTCTTCTTCTTTAAAAATATTCTGCCCCATCTCCTCTCGCCCCCAGCTGTTCACCTCTTTGGGTGTCTGTTGCAATGATATCAGATCCTTTATCCCTCCTCTGTTGCTTCTGTAGCGATCAATCAGGAGTCACGCTGCCTGCAGACTGCGTCCCGGTCACAGTCCGGCCGCGCCGTTCCAGCTGGGGCTCTCTCCCCGCAGTGGTCATCCCCCTTCCGTAAATTCTCCTTATGGATCATGTTGGGGTCACCACTTGCGAGGGCGAAAAATCATGGACTCCACACAATCCAATATGAATTCAAGCGAAGCCATTTATTACAGAAACAAGCCTCCTTATATATGCAGTTATTTCCTGATCACGCGTCCACACTCCAAGCATGCATTAGTTGATTGGATATTGTCCATATTCACGAGCTGTCCATGCGCCCAAGTCACTGCTAATAGGTCTGTTGATTTACATCTTCTTGAGGCCCTGTTATTGTAGAACTGCCTCACTCCCACAGCAGGTCTTGTTTTCAGCTTTCGAGCTGACCTTGAAATTCCTTTGAGCCTGGTTAGTTCAGAAATAATTCTCCATCTAATAGAAACCCATCCACACAACAACCTCAAGAAAATCCCTCACATCTCTCACAGGTAATTGCTCCATAATACCATACACCATACTAACAGTATTCAGTAAGTACCTTTCAGGTCAATGAAGAATGAACTTCAACAAAACTGAAGAAAGCCCAGCAATCATGAAACCAGAGCTGTCTTCAACAACTGGCATCCAGCCACCTCCTCAGGGTTGACACCTTTGACCTGCAAACCACAGGCATGAACTACATCAGATACACAAGCTATGAGTTCCAGATGTAGCATGCCACAATGCAACACTCCAACATGGCACTCCATCTTTCTTGCCCCAGGAGACCATCTTGACAGACAGAATACAAAGTCACAGACTAAGTGGACTTAATGAACATTTTAGAGGGATGAGATGATGCTGTGGACTAAGGGAATAATATCTATGTGCACATATATATATAAAGTTGTAGTAATTAACTGAAATGTATTGGTAAGTCTAAGACCTGAGCATGACAGAAAAGGTATAGAATAAGGGGTGGAATATACTGAATCTCTCGCTGCCAGGAGTGTGACAGTCTGGGGCACTCTCGGTTCTCTCTGGACCACACGATTTGGTGCTATTGTGTTTAGGGAGTGAGCTGCTGTCCGGGACAGGGGGAGGTTTTGGCGCAGACTGTGGTCGGGAGGAGGCGAGCTGCAGCCACATGGTGAGAGATTGTGTTGTGTATCCATCGCTTTGTGTGTTCTTTCACTATTGTCATTGTTATTGTTGTGGGTTTTGTTTTGCTTTGTTTTGTTTTGTTTTCTCTGTTCCGTTAAACTGTCCTCATCCCATCCCACAAGTTTTGCCTTTTGTTTCCTGATTCTCCTCCTCATCCTACCAGGGCAGGGAAGGGGTGAGTAAGTGGCACATGGTTTTAGTTGCTGGCTGGGGGTGGAACTGGGGCTAAACTGCGACACTGCAAATTTTGTTTACCTGGACTTTAATAAAGCTTTTAACACTTTCCCACAGCATTCTCCTGGAGAAACTGTCTGGTCATGGCTTGGATGGGCATATTCTTCTCTGGATAAAAATCTGGTTGGATGGCTGGGCCCAATGAGTTGTGGTAAATGGAGTTAAATCCAGTTGGTGGCCAGTCACAAGTGGTAATCCCCAGGGCTCAATATTGGGGCCAGTTCTGTTTAATATCTTTATCAGTGATCTGGATGAGGGGATTGAGTGCACTCTAAGTAAGTTTGCAGACGCCACCAAGTTGGGTGGTGTCACATACATACCTTGACTCAGATTCGCTGATCCCCTTGGTTGGAATATACTCAATACCTGAAGTCCATAAACAAAGGCTTTTATTTTGTGGCTCAGCTCACATGGCAAATAATTTGCTAATAGAAAGATTTACAATGCTTGTGGGGTTTATACTTTACATGACTTATTACTTATTAAAAATAAAAGCAAAAGAATAAAGAGAGAGGGAGAAAAAGAGATATCACCACTCTCAGATCCCACAATGTGTATGATGGGTGAAATAGTCCTCTGGTTCTCAGATTCCACTATGAGAATGATGGGCAAAGTAGTCCTCCAGTGGTGGGTGCGCTGCCAGTGCTTGTATATGTCAAGTTCTTGCTTCCGGATTGCTTGCTTACATAATCCTTGATCTTCTGCACAGATGCCACTGTGGGTGTTGGTCGCAAAAAGTGGAAGGGTCAGTACTGTTGAGGGTGCACTTGGTCTCTTCATCCAGGTCACTGATGAACAAGTGGAACAGGACTGGACCCATTGCTATCATGGAGACGTGGTGGGACAGCTCACATGACTGGAATGTTGTCATGAAGGGCTATGTACTTTTCAGGAAAGACAGGCCAGCAAGGCGAGGTGGAGGAGTTGCACTTTATGTGAGAGAGCAACTTGAATGTCTTGAACTCTGCCTGAGGGGGGTTGACGAGTGAGTTGAATCCCTATGGGTAAAAATTAAGGGACAAGCTAATAAGGGTGATACTGTTGTGGGTGTTTACTACAAGCCACCTGATCAGGAAGAGGAAGTTTTCTACAGACAGCTGGAAGTAGCCTCACAAACACATGCCCTGGTTCTCATGTGTCCTGGTTTTGTTAAAAACAAGTTTCTCTTTTAGTGAATTTGCCTGTCAGCTAAAGCTTTCATATCAGCTGCATTTTCCTGGAAAACCAGATACATTTTTGGTAGACATAGCAATGGAATGCGAGGTTATTGATAAAGAACAGATTCACATCTCACGAGAGGGGCAATGAGAAACAGGTGACCAAGAAACTGACCAATGGAGTATAACATTCCATTCACGTGAATACTTCATATAAAAGTGGGAGATCACAAGGATCTCATCCCTTTTTCCTTATGGCCGGCATTAGGAGAGGACCTTGCTAGTCGTCCCTGCGAACTGAGGCCTAGTGACAGACTGAATCCAGTTCCGGTTGGCTGCAGAGTCCAATCCAGGAATTCAGGTGCCAAAGCAGTTGCTGGGACTCTCAAGATTGGTTTTGTGTAATTTGTACTATTTTTCTCTATTTTTATTAGTAGCATTAGTAAAACATTTTTAATTTTTCCAACTCTCTTCTCTCTGTCCTTTTTTCCCCTCCCAATCACCTGTACTTAGTGGGAAGGGGGGAGAGAGAGGGGCTGAAGGGAGAAGGGGGGGAGAGGGGGTTAACAATACATCTGCCACGGTTTTATTGCCACCCCGCAATCAAAACCTCAACATCATGGGAGACTTCAATCACCCTGACATCTGCTGGGTAGGCAACACAGCTAAGCATGCCCAGTCCAGGAGTTTCCTACAGATCCTGGTGGGATCAAACTCTGGCTGCCTGGGGGCAAGACCACCACCAGCAAGAAAGAAGATCAAGGGATTCCTGTCTCCTCCCCTTCCCTGACTGAAGAAGGCAGGTCAAGGGAAAGGGGTGAAGAGAAACAAGTCCACACTAAGGTTGGCAGGAGAAACATCCCCCTACCCAACCCACCTTCCCAGGTGCCTCTGTCCAACAGGCAAGAGGCTCAGGATGTGGAACGCAGCAACTTCAGGAACTAGGAGAAATGGCAGCAAGTTCCTGTCTGGTGCAGAATGAGGAGGGTTCCTACTGTGACCACCCCATCCTCCCAGGTTCTCTTGTAAAACAGGTATGAGGCCTTGTAAGTGGAACCAAACAACAACATCGAGGGAGTCAGTTCCACTGAGTTGGACGTGCTGCAGAGAATAAGTCACCCTGCATCCTCCATCAAAACAGCTCCCACAAAGAAAAAAAGGCAGGTTGTGGTTGTAGGAGACTCCCTTCTAAAGGGAACAAAAGGCTGTATATGCAGGCCAGACCCACTTCTTAGGGAAGTCTGATGCCTCCCTGGGGCCAGGGTTAAAGATGTTAGAAGGAAACTTCCTGTCCTGGTTAGGACCTCAGACTACTACCCACTAATAATTTTTCAGGTGGGCAATAATGAAAGTGAAAAGGGAAAGCTAAAGATGATCAAGAGAGACTTCAGGGCCTTGGGACAACTGGTCAAGGGATCAGGAGCACAAGTAGTGTTCTCCTCTATCCCCACAGCTGCATTGTATGATGAGGAAAGATGCAGGAAGACCCAGCAGATCAATACCTGGCTGCAGGACTGGTGTCACTGGCAGAATTTTGGGATTTTTGATCATGAATCAGCTTACATGGCACCTGGCCTGCTAGCAACAAATGGGATGCACCTGTCTCAAAAGCAGAAAAGGATCTTGGGGCAGGAGTTAGAAGGACTTATTGAGAGGACTGTAAACAAGATTTGAAGGGGGAGGAAACCAGGTGTGGCAGAGGCACACCCAAGGGTGACATGCCGGTATCTGAGGGTAGTACTAGCGAGGCCCTTCAGTGTGCCAACCCAGTGGAATCAATGACTCAGCTGAAGTGCATCAATACAAATGCATGCAGCATGAGCAACAAACAGAAGGAGCTGGAAGCCCTTGGGAGTCAGAAAAACTGTGATATAATTGCCATCACATGTGGAGAGTCTCTGGCTGTGTGCTGTGAACAAGCCAGGGCTTGATGCGGCTGTGCTACACGGAAGGATTTCCCTGAGACACCAGAGACAAAAGGAAAGTAAACAGAAGCTGCTCTGCCCTCGACCCAGGCTGCAGGAGGGGCGTTGCCGCTACGCATGAACAGTCTGTGAGCAGTGCCCTGCAGCCAATCGCCATAGTGGGGGGGGATGAGTGACTGTGAGTGTAACCAATTGTAGCCTGCACTTGCCGCATGGCCTTTTGGTATAGAGTATATAAGGCTTGGAAAAACGTGGTCTCGGGGACATTGATATTCAGTGTTGTTTAAGAGTTCATTAAAGAGTACGGATGGTAAATTCACATTGAATTAGACTCCTTACTCTCGCCCGGCCCGCCCGTTCGATCAAAGAGCTTATGCCGGCGTCTGGATTCGTCGAATTTACTACCACTACAAATGGTAGCAGAGGATGGTTCGTTAGCAAAGCATAACGCTCCGGATCTACATATGGTAGCAGAAGGATGGATCGTTAGCAAAGCATAACGCTCCGGATCGAAATTACTGCGGTAAGCAGCGTTCATAAAAAACGGAGCCAAGCCGGGGTGTGGGATAGTGTGCTTAGTCCGATATCAAAAGACGGGCACCTGTCGAGCTGGCCACTCGCATCCTACGTTAAGACCGCGCTGATAAGATAATGGATATTGAAACAGCCGCGGCACTGCTGACGACTATTCTCTCTAAGAGAGGTATTGAATCGTCACAGGAAAAGCTAATCACATTGATTTTTTTAGCTCAGAAGTGGGGACACTTTGGAGAAGTTCCACTTTTGTTTTCCCCAACGGAATGGAGATCAGTGGGGGACACTATGTGGGACAAAACTATCAGAGAGGAAGAAGAGAAAGAAATTAAAGCTGTGAGAGAATTGTGGAAAACCGTATTAGAATCATTAGAAGTTATGAAATCGGAACAGCGTGCCGCCCTAAGAGCCGCGGAGGCGCTTGTCCCAGAACAAACCTGGACTGATAAAACTTGTCCAAAAGAAAAGAGGGGCCTGTGGGCTACTCTGTGGGGTCTGCCTGCCGTTCGGGGTGGTCGCGGGGTCCCGGCTCAGCCAATACTTTCACAATCCGATCTGCAACGCGGATTAGAAACTGCGCGGCTCGTAAACAAAGAACCGGAAGTTTCCCCCTCCGAGTCTCTGGGGCAATGTGCCAAGAAGGCGGAAGTGCAACTGGTCGACTGTCCGGATGTGGGAGGCCCTGAGTGCCGCCCTCCTCCTACCGCTCCGCCTCTGCCCTGCCCCGAGCCGGACGCCCCCCCTCCCTCCGAGAAAAACGTGGGGGCCCGGCCCGGCCCGGCCGCGGCGCCGTCGCCGGGGCCGGGGCCGCCTCAAACTTTGCCTCCGCAAGCACCCGCGGAAGTTTTTTGTGAGCCTCCTCCTACATCATTGGGCTCACCCCAAGCAGTAGAGCAGTTACTGCAAGTTATTACCAACAAGCTTGAACAACTTAAGAGTGTCAAATGTAGAGAAAAATAAGGAACAAATTGAGTTTCAAAAACCGGCTTGCCCTTCACAAACAATGCAATCAAAGGTGCCTATAGATTCTACTGACCAACCACAGCTCCGACGTGGCAGATGGTCAGGGGTCATCAAAGATGCCATCCTAGAAGGTGATTGGTCTCCAGCAAAATTAGCCCTACCGGTAATTCAAAATATGAACACTCAGACAACGGTATGGGAACCACACAATTGGAAAATTTTGCAGCAAGCAAAACAAACAACCACAAGCTATGGTATACGTTCAGCAGCTACCGGACACAAAGAACATCTCCGAACCTGTATCACAATCAGTGACCAACCGTGAACCAGGCTTCTTTCACCTCAACAAGCCAAGCACCGCAGGAAGCCTCGGAGTTGATGTGGAGACAGCAGTAGATATAACATTGACCAATACTGCAATTCATAGAATACCAACTAATGCTAAAGGACCTTTATTTCGACAAGATAGTCTCATTGGAGGCCTATTGATTGGCCGTTCTTCTGCTAGTATCAAAGGTCTTATAGTAATACCAGGTATAATTGATGCAGATTTCACAGGAACTGTTCAAATCCTGGCCTACACTCTGCATCCGCCAATTTTTATTCCTTCTGGGAGTAGAATAGCTCAGGTAGTAGCACTGGAAAACTGCCTACCAATGCTTCCAGGAGTTCCTCCAGCATCCTCAACACAAAGGCATGATAAAGGATTTGGATCGACAGGTCCTGCAGTTTGCTTCACCTCATCAATGACTCAGCGTCCCATGTTACGTGTGCAACTATTTCAGTCTGATTCTACTGTTGTTGTAGAGGTAAATGCAATGCTTGATACTGGAGCTGATGTCTCCATCATTAGTCAATTCAAATGGCCACGAAATTGGAAACTTCAAAAATCAATCTCTTCCACTGTAGCTGGAGTAGGGGGTCAAACTACTCCAAATATAAGTGTTGATCCCATTTCGATTAGTTTCCCTGAAGGTCAATGTGTTACCCTTAGGGTGTATGTAATGGAATTGCCAAGCAGCCTTGAGGCGCTTATTGGCCGTGATGTCTTGGGGCAACTTGGTGCTGTGTTAACTACTTTGCCTTTTCCTTAGTGGTCACTGGAAAGCAGTTGCCCAACCTTCCATTGACCTGGTTAACAGATAGCCCAGTTTGGGTTGACCAGTGGCCATTAACAGAAGAGTGACTGCAAAAGGCACGTGAATTAGTAGAAGAGCAATTAGTTGCAGGCCATATCAAGCCTTCTACTAGTCCATGGAATACCCCAATTTTTGTAATACCAAAAAAGAGTGGAAAGTGGCGATTATTACATGACTTGCGAAAGGTAAATGATCAAATGCAAGCCATGGGTGCTTTACAGCCTGGATTACCATCACCTGTAATGTTACCAGAAAATTGGCATATTCTAATTATAGATTTAAAGGATTGTTTCTTTACCATTCCTTTTCATGAACAAGATACACAGCGTTTTGCATTTACACTGCCTTCAGTAAACAAAGCGGAACCAGCTAAAAGGTATGAGTGGGTAGTGCTACCGCAAGGTATGAAAAATTCTCCTACACTGTGCCAAATGTATGTTGCATGGGCACTTCAACCTATTCGTGCATCATGGAAACAAACAATTATTTATCATTATATGGATGATATTCTGTTCTGTCAACAAGCTGAGTTCACAGAAAGTTCCATAGTCCAAATTACGATCAAACTCAAAGAAAAGGGGTTGGTCATAGCTCCAGAGAAAGTTCAGAAGTCTGCACCTTGGAAATACCTTGGTTGGTCCATTTGTGATGCACAGATTCGTCCACAAAAAATTGAATTACATACTGATTTACAAACATTAAATGATGTCCAAAAATTGTTAGGGGACATACAATGGATTAGAAATTGCGTCGGCATTACTAACAATGATATAGCACCTCTTACTTCGCTTCTAAAAGGAGGTGATCCAGCTAAGAAAATAAGCTTAGAGTCCGTGCATCTCAAATGTCTTTCTGATATTATACAAAAAGTACAGACAAATTGGTCTAGCCGAAGACTTTCTGATCGACCAATTTCCCTCCTTATTAGCAATCTAGAACATCCGTGTGCAATCATCTGCCAGTGGCAAAACAAAAACGGGGAATTCCCCATAGATGTTGCTACAGATTCTTCCTTTTGTGCCACTGTCAGATTGAAAACAGAAAATGATTTGCGATTATTAGAGTGGATTTTTCTCAGTGTCCAACCAAAATTCAGTATTCAAACGAGACCAGAAGCAATTGGAGAATTGATTCGAAAAGGAAGATCTCGAATATTAGAAATTAGCGGTCAGGAACCAGATGACATCAGTATTCCGATAAATGGAGCCGATTTAGAATGGTGGCTGAGACATTCGATGCCTATACAGAATGCATTATTAGGATTTATAGGCAAGGTACATTCACGACAACCAAAAGGTAAACTATGGCAATTCCTTAGAACAAATCAGTGGTTAGAGAGAAGCAAAGTAAAAGCAAAACCTGTTGAAGGCCTTACAGTATATACAGATGCAGGAAAACGAAGACACCAGGCAGCATGTGTCTGGCAAGAGAATAGTCAATGGAAACAGCATTTAATTGAAGGTTCAAAAGAGGATTCATTGCAGACTTTAGAGCTCACGGCAGTAATATGGGCCTTAAATAATTGGCTGAAATCTGCTTTAAATGTTGTCACAGATTCTTTGTATGTAGCAGGTGTAATACCCAGAATGGAAAATGCCCTGTTAAGACAATCGAATAATCCTCGATTAGGAAAATTGTTTGTACAATTGAGAGCTATTTTAAATCAAAGAAAAGAACCCTGTTGTGTGATTCACATCCGCAGTCATCAATGGAATCTTGGTCTAGGTGAAGGAAATCAAATTGCAGATAGTTTAGTAAGTTCAGTACAGCACATGCCTCCAACAGATAAATTCCAACAAGCGAGACAAAGTCATGAGAGCTTTCATCAGAATGCCAGAGGTCTCCAAAGACAATTTGATTTAACTTTAAATGAAGCAAGAAGTATTGTACAGGCATGTCCTCAGTGTGGAAGCCAGATGTTAGGTATAGGAATCGGTGTCAATCCTCGAGGTTTAAAAGCCTTAGAAGTATGGCAAATGGATGTGACACATGTGCCAGAATTCGGAAAACTTAAATATGTGCATGTCACAATCGATACTTTTCCAAAAATGATATGGGCTACTGCTTTACCAGGAGAAAAAGCACTACATGTATGTAAACATCTTACAGCTTGTTTTGCTGTAATGGGTGTCCCAGAAAAGATTAAGACAGACAATGGCCCTGCCTATGTTAGCCAGAAAGTTAGAACTTTTCTAATGAAATGGGGAGTGAAACACGTTACAGGTATACCTCATTCCCCAACAGGCCAAGGAATCATCGAGAGAGCACATCAAATGATTAAAGGGTATTTGAGCAAACAGAAGCAGGAAGAGTTAGATTGTCAACAGCGTTTAGCAAAGGTGTTGTTTACCTTGAATTATTTATGTCTAACTGGAGACCATGAGGAGCCTCCTGTGATCATTCATCATTATCAGATCAGACTAGGAAGGAAAAACACTTTACCGGAATTCATGGTGAGATATCGTGATCCCACCACTGGATTGTGGAAGGGACCAGTACCTGTTATTTTTAATGGTAGAGGGTATATGTGTCTCTCCACAGATCAAGGTCCATTGTGGGTTCCAAGCCGAGCAGTAAAGCCGGAGTTGAAACAAACTCAACCAAGTCAACTCCCTGCAGCAGAACCCTCGGAGGTCACAGAGTGAGGTGTAACCTTTGCATTGATTTAGCTGTGACATGTATGCGTACTATAGTTATATAAGTAGATCTTTAAACACCACTACCTCTTGAGTAAGTTTATCAACACCCAGCACATCGTTTGTTATAAGTTGAGTATCTTTAAACCAAAGTTCTTGGAATTTGTTTAATCAATCCATTGCGATATTTAAACGGCAATGGAATACCTCAGGTTTATTGCAAAGTGCACTGTTTACGTTGATTGTTGTTGTTATTTATATGTTATGTATAAGTTGTTTTTTATCACATATCAAAAAAGGATTAGAACACACAGCTAATCAATCCTGGCTTGTCCAAAAAGAAAAAAAAAAGGAGGAATTGTGGAGAGTCTCTGGCTGTGTGCTGTGAACAAGCCAGGGCTTGATGCGGCTGTGCTACACGGAAGGATTTCCCTGAGACACCAGAGACAAAAGGAAAGTAAACAGAAGCTGCTCTGCCCTCGACCCAGGCTGCAGGAGGGGCGTTGCCGCTACGCATGAACAGTCTGTGAGCAGTGCCCTGCAGCCAATCGCCATAGTGGGGGGGGATGAGTGACTGTGAGTGTAACCAATTGTAGCCTGCACTTGCCGCATGGCCTTTTGGTATAGAGTATATAAGGCTTGGAAAAACGTGGTCTCGGGGACATTGATATTCAGTGTTGTTTAAGAGTTCATTAAAGAGTACGGATGGTAAATTCACATTGAATTAGACTCCTTACTCTCGCCCGGCCCGCCCGTTCGATCAAAGAGCTTATGCCGGCGTCTGGATTCGTCGAATTTACTACCACTACAATCACAGAAACATGGTGGGATGATTCTCATAATTGGAGCGCTGCAATGGATGGCTATAAACTCTTCAGAAGGGATAGGCAAGGAAGGAGAGGAGGTGGGGTAGCGATGTATGTTAGGGAGGTTTTTGATTGTCTGGAACTTGAGGAGGGTGGTGATAGGGTTGAGTGTCTGTGGGTGAGAATCAAGGGGAAGGGCAACAAGGCAGACATCCTGGTGGGGGTCTGTTACAGATCACTCAGCCAGGATGTAGAGGCAGATGAAATATTTTGCAGGCAGCATGGAGGACAACTTCCTAACACAGCTGGTTAGTGAGCCTACCAGGGAAGGAGTCCCACTGGATCTGATGTTTGTAAATAGAGAAGGACTCATGGGCAACGTGTCGGTTGGAGGTCGCCTTGGGTATAGTGATCATGAAATGATTGAGTTTACTATCCTTGGAGAAGTTAGAAGGGTGGTCAGCAGAACTGCTACTTTGGACTTCCAAAGGGCAGACTTTGATGTGTTCAGAAGGCTGGTTGGCAGAGTCCCTTGGGAGATAGTCCTGAAGGACAAAGGAGTCCAGAAAGGCTGGTCTCTCTTCAAGAAGGTAATCTTATGCGGCAATGAGGAACGACGCACACGGAGATGCAGACAAAGACACACACACAGGCAGAGGTTGTGTTCAGGAGGGAGCACAGAGCCAGGCAGAACAGAGAGAGCTGAGTCAGGCTAAGGCCCTCTTTATTAATCATCCACAATTTATAGGTTTACAGATATGGGCCTGGACTAAGAAGTTAGACAGGATGTTTTTTCAATAATTGTTATTCCAAACATACCACACTCGTGTTGCGTCTGTTTTCAGTCACGTTCCCACAAATTCACAGACCAGGCCCAACATCATTCACACGTCACATATACTTGGGGGTGGTTTTCCTGCCTGAGATACCATTCTCAAGAGCCTGGGCTATCACTCCTTACAATTATGAAAAACATACTTCAGTACAACTCGTCCAAGGCCCTTTATATTTTGACTAATTCCTGTGATTTATTCATGTTAGTATTATTTCTTTTTTGACCGTCTGGATGGTCATGTTAGTATCCATCTTCCTTTATCACACGTCTTGCTATTCCCACAATCTCAGAGGTGCAGGAGCAGGTTGTCCCTGTGTGCCAGAAGGCAAGCCGGCAGGGAAGAAGGCCAGCCTGACTGAATAGACAGCTGCAACTGGAACTTAGGAAGAAAAAGAATATTTATAACCTTTGGAAGGAGGGGCAGGCCACTCAAGAAGAATACAAGAATTCTGTGAGGTTATGCAGGGAGAAAATCAGAAGGGCCAAAGCCCAACTAGAGCTGAGCCTGGCTAGGACTGTGAAAGGCAAGAAGAAATGTTTCTATAAATACATTAGCAACAGGAGGAGGGCTAAGGAAAATCTCCATCCCCTGATAGATGCAGAGGGAAACATAGTGACAGAGGATGAGGGAAAGGCTGAGGTACTAAATGCCTTCTTCGCCTCAGTCTTTAATAGTCAGAACAGTTGTGCTCCAGGTACTCAGCCCCCTGAGCCAGAAGACAGGGATGGGGAGCAGAATGAAGCCCAAATAATCAAAGGGGAAATGGTTAGCGACCTGCTACACAACTTGGACACTCACAAGTCTATGGGGCCAGATGGGATACACCCAAGGGTGCTGAGGGAGCTGGCGGAGGTGATCACTGAGCCACTTTCCATTATCTATAAGCTAACTTTCAGCTATCTATCTATCTTGGCTAACTGGGGAGGTCCCAGTTGACTGGAAGTTGGCTAATGTGACATCCATCTACAAGAAGGACTGGAAGGAGGATCCAGGGAACTAAGACCTGTCAATCTAACCTTGGTGCCGGGCAAGGTAATGGAGTGAATGATCTTAAGTAACATCACACAGCACTTAGAAGAGAAACATTTGATCAGGCCCAGTCAACATGGGTTTATGAAAGGCAGGTCCTGTTTGACCAACTTGATCTCCTTCTGTGACAAGGTGATCCAACTAGTAGATGAGGGAAAGGCTGTGGATCACAGAATCACAGAATGATAGGGATTGGAAGGGACCTCAAAAGATCATCTAGTCCAATCCCCCTGCCACAGCAGGAACACCTAGATGAGGTTGCACAGGAAGGTGTCCAGGCGGGTTTTGAATGTCTCCAGAGAAGGAGACTCCACAACCTCCCTGGGCAGCCTGTTCCAGTTCTCTGTCACCCTCACTGAGAAGAAGTTTCTTCTCAAATTTAAATGGAACCTCCTGTGTTCCAGTTTATACCCATTGCCCCTTATCTTATCATTGGTTGTCACAGAGAAGAGCCTGGCTCCATCCTCGTGACACTCACCCTTTAGATATCTGTAAACATTAATGAGGTCACCCCTCAGTCTCCTCCAAGCTAGAGAGACCCAGCTCCCTCAGCCTTTCCTCATAAGGGAGATGCTCCACTCCCTTAATCATCTTTGTGGCTCTGCACTGGACTCTCTCCAGCAGTTCCCTGTCCTTCTTGAACTGAGGAGTCCAGAAATAGACACAATATTCCAGATGTGGTCTCACCAGGGCAGAGTAGAGGGGAAGGAGAACCTCTCTGGACCTACTAGCCACCCCCCTCTAATACATCCCAGGATGCCATTGGTCTTCTTGGCCACAAGGGCACAGTGCTGGCTCATGGTTATCCTGCTGTCTACCAGAGCCCCCAGGTCCCTTTCCCCTAAGCTGCTCTCTTAACAGGTCAGTCCCCAGCTTATACCCGAACCTGGGGTTGTTCCTGCTCAGATTCAATACTCTACACTTTCCCTTGCTATATTTCATTAAATTTTTCCCCGCTCAACTCTCCAGCCTGTTATGTACTTAGACTTCATTAAAGCCTTTGACACCGTATCCCACAGCATTCTCCTGGAGAAGCTGGCAGCTCATGGCCTGGATGGGAGTACTCGGTGATGGATAAAGAACTGGCTGGAGGGCCAGGCCCAAAGAGTCGTGGTGAACTGAACCAAATTCAGTCGGCCACAAGTGGTGTTCCCCAGGGCTCAGTATTGGAGCCAGTTCTGTTTAATCTCTTTATCAATGATCTGGATGAGGGGATTGAGCGCACCCTCAGTAAGTTTGCAGATGACACCAAACTGGGTAGCAGTGTTGATCTGCTGGAGGGTAGGAAGGCCATACAGAGGGATCTGGACCAGCTGGATTGTTGGGCTGAAGCCAATTGTATATAGTTCAACAAGGCCAAAGGCTGGGTCCTGCACTTGAGTCATAACAACCCCAGGCAGCACTACAGGCTCAGGGAAGAGTGGCTGGAAAGCTGCCTGGCAGAAAAGGATCTGGGGGTGTTGATTGACAGCCGGCTGAATGTGAGCTAGCAGTGTGCCCAGGTGGCCAAAAAGGCCAACAGCATCCCGGCTTGTATCAGGAATAGTGTGGCCAGCAGAACTAGAGAAGCGATTGTGCCACTATACTCAGCAATGCTGAGGCCCTACCTTGAGTATTGTGTTCTCTTTTGGGCCCCTCATCATAAGAAGGACATTGAGGTACTAGAGAGAGTGCAGAGGAGGGCGAAGAAGCTGGTGAGGGGCCTGGAGCATAGGTGATATGAGGAGCAGTTGAGGGAACTGGGGCTGTTTAACCTTGAGAAAAGGAGGCTGAGGGGAGACCTTGTCGCTGTCTACAACTACCTGAAAGGAAGTTGTAGTATGGAGGGTGTTAGTCTCTTCTCCCAAGTAGCAAGTGATAGGATAAGAGGAAATGGCCTCAAGTTGCACTGGAGGAGGTTTTATTGGATATTAGGAAAAAATTCTTCACGGAAAGGGTTGTGAAGCATTGGAACAGGCTGCCCAGGGAAGTGGTGGAGTCACCATCCCTGGAGGTGTTTAAATGGCATATAGATGAGGTTTTTAGGGACATGGTTTAGTGCTAGAGTTAGGTTATGGTTGGACTCAGTGATCCTGAGGGTCTCTTCCAACATAAATGATTCTGTGATTCTATGATTCTATGATCATTGGTGACAACCTTTTGACACAGATGGTGGAGGAGGCAACGAGGAGAGGTGTGCTGCTGGACCTTGTCCTGACAAACCAAGAAGAAATGGTTGGAGATGTCACGGTTGGGGGCAGCCTCAGCTGCAGCAATGATGAGATGGTGGAGTTCAGGATCCTGCGTGGATGTCAAGGTTTAAGGCACTGGCAACAATAAACCATGGCAGACACTCTCTGTTACCTCCTCACCCTCCATCCACCCTCTCCTTTAGATCGGAAAGATAATAAGGAAGATAAGAAGGAAGGAAGAGAGATTTAGACTTCAAGTTGGAAGGTTTTAAAGGGTTTTAGTAATGCTACTAATAAATAGAAAATATATACAAAATATACAAAACCAGTCTTGAATGCTTGATATGGAGTTGGCGTCACTCCTGCAGTGGTTGAGCTGGGTGGGTGTAGCTGATGTGGCTCCAGCAGCTGTAGGGCAGGCACCCGGAAGTCATGGGTGGAACTTCACAGCAAACTGGAAACTGGATTTCAGGGATGCAGGTCCTGAGGCCTTCCAGATTGCAGGCAGACAGACAGGGTGCTCTTCAGATGCCGACCATGGTCGAAGAGCACTAGACCCTTGTGATCACTCTCTTATATAGGGGTATGACGATTATGGGATGGAATACTCAGTTGGTCAGTTTTAGTCACCTGTTCCGTCTGCCCCTCCTTCCAAATATGTCCTGTTAGCAGTTAACCTTGGTTACCATAGTAATATATCTAAACACGAGCTTTTTCAGCATTCCATTGGTCCTCTTATCAGCACCAAGCACAGTATCCAAGAAAAATATGCAGGCACTTAGAAGGCACTTAGCTGAGAGGAAATTCACTAAAAGAGAACTGGTCTTGCTTTTAACAAAACCAGGATGGTGGAGGAAGCAGTAAAATAAGTAGGACTAAAACCTTGGACTTCAGCAGGGTGAACTTTGGTGTCTTCAAGGTTCTACTTGGAAGAATACCATGGGATAGGGCTATAGAAGGTCAGGGGGTACAAGAAAGCTGGCTAAATAGTCAAACATTGCTTCCTCCAAGGCCAATACTGATGCATCCCTATACGGAAAAATCAAGTAAAGGGAGTAAAAAGCCAGCATGGATGAGTAAGGAACTCCAGTCAAAATTCAGGTGGAAGAAGGATGTTTATGACATGTGGAGAAAGGGACAGACCACCTGGGAGGAAGACAAAGAAGATGTTAGAGTATGCAGGGATGCAGTGAGGAAGGCCAAGCTCCACTTGGAAGCAAATCTGACCAGGGAGGTCAAAGACAACAAGAAGGGCTTCTTCAAGTATATCAGCAGCAAAAGGAAGGTTAGAGAAAATGTAGGTCTGCAGCTGAATGAGGAGGATGTACTGGTGATGGATAATACAGAGAAGGCAAAGTTACTGAATGCCTCCTTCGCTTCCTTCTTTACTGCTAAAACTGGCCCTCAGGTATTCCAGACCCTAGAGACAGAAGAGCAAGTCAGGCAAAAGGAAGACTTTTCCTTGATTGAGGAAGAACAGGTTAGAGATTGTCTACACAAACTGGACATCCCCAAATCCATGGGCCCCGATTGGTTGCACCCATGAGTGCTGAGAGAGTTGGCAGATGTTACTGCAAAGCCACTTTTCATCATCTTTGAAAGGTCTTGGAGAACAGGAGAGGTGCCTGAGGACTGTAGGAAAGCCAATGTCACTCCAGTCTTCAAAAACAGCAAGAAGGATGACTGAGAAAACTACAGGCCAGTCAGCCTCACGTCCATCCCTGGAAAGGTGATGGAACAGCTCATTCTGGATGTCATCTCCAAGCTCGTGGAGGAAAAGAAGGTTATCAGGAGTAGTCAGTATGGGTTCACCAAAGGGAAATCATGTTTGACCAACCTGATAGCCTGTGAAATGGATCACGAACTGGCTGGATGGCAGAGCTCAGAGGGTTGTGATCAGTGGTGGACTCTATACTTGCCCTTGTTATATTTCATTAAATTTTTCCTTGCCCAACTCTCCAGCCTGTACAGGTCTCCCTGGATAGCAGCACAGTCTTCTGGCATGTCAGCCACTCCTCCCAGTTTGGTGTCATTGGCAAACTTGCTGACAGTGTACTCTATTCCCTCATCCAAGTCATTGACAAATATATTGAATAGTACTGGTCCCGGTACTGACCCTTGAGGCACTCCACTAGATACAGTCCTCCAACTAGACTCTGTCCCACAGACCACGACTCTCTGGCTTCTTTCCTTCAGCTAGTTCACAGTCCACCTCAGTACCTGATTGTCCAGACCACACTTCCTCAGTTTAGCAGCAAGGATGCTGTGGAAGACTGTGTCAAATGCTTTACTAAAATCAAGGTAGACCACATCCACAGCTTTGCCATCATCTATCCACCTCGTTATGTCCTCATAAAAGGCTATGAGTTTGGTTAAGCATGACTTGCCCTTGGTGTAGCCATGCTGACTGCCCCTAATGACACTCTTATCCTTGATATGCCTTGAGATGGCACCAAGGATAAGTTGTTCCATTGCCTTCCCAAGGATGGAGGTGAGGCTGACTGGTCTGTAGTTTCCTGGGTCCTCCTTCTTGCCCTTTTTGAAGACTGGAGTGACATTTGCTTTCCTCCAGTCTTCAAGCACCTCTCCTGTCTCCCATGACTTAGCAAAGATGACGGAGAGTGGCCTAGCAATAACTTCAGCCAGCTCCCTCAGTATCCACTGGTGCATCCCATCCGGACCCATGGATTTATGGATATCCAGATTGCTTAATTGCTCCCTAACCCAGTCCTCATCAATCAAGGTAGACTCCTCCATTGTCCTGCCTTCCTCTGGGGCCTCAGGGGTACGGGGCTCCTCAGGACAGCCTCTGGCAGAGTAGACAGAGACAAAGAAGGCATTCAGTAACTCTGCCTTCTCTGTATCTTCTGTCACCAGGGCAACCACTCCATTCATCAGTGGGCCTACATTGCCTCTGGTGTTAGTTTTATCTGCCACGTATTTGAAAAAGATCTTTCTGCTGTCCTTGACCCCTCTCACAAGGTTTAATTCTAAGGAGGCCTCAGTTTTCCTAGTTGCCTCCCTACATCCTCTGACAACAGCCTTATATTCTTCCCAAGTGGCCAGCCCCTCCTTCCATGATCTGTAAACTCTCCTCTTTCACTTGAGCTTGCCCAACAGTTCCCTGTTTAACCATGCAGGTCTTCTGGCTCCCTTCCTTGACTTCCTATGTGTCGGGATGCTCTGCTCTTGAGCTTGGAAGAAGCAGCCCCTGATTGCTAGCCCACTATCTTGGGCCCCTTTACCTTCAAGTACCCTTGCCCACAGGATTTCCCCTAGCAATTGTTTTAAAAGGCCAAAGTTGGCCCTGCTGAAATCCAGGGTTGCAATTCTGCTTGGTATTCTGTTCCTGCCACACAAGATCCTGAACTCCATCATCTCATGCTTGCTGCAACCAAGGCAGCCCTCAACCTTTACTGCTTCAACCAGACCCTCCTTGTTAGTGAGGATGAGATCCAGCAGTGCTCCTCTCCTAGTGTGCTCATCCACCATTTGCATCAGGAAGTTATCGTCAATGCACTGGAGGAACTTCCTGCGCTGTGGATGTCTGGCTGAGTAGTCCTTCCAGCAAACAGCAGGGTAGTTAAAATCCCCCACAACAACCATGGCCTGTGACTGTGGGGCTGCTCCCAGCTGCCTGTAGAAGGCCTTGTCAATTTCTTCACCCTGATCTGGTGGCCTATAATAGACACCCACAACAGTATCACCCCTGCCAGCCTGCCCCTTAATTCTCACCCACGGACTCTCAACTTGCTCCTCATCTGCCCCTGGACAGTACTCAATACATTGTAGTTGCTCTCTCACGTAAAGAGCAACTCTACCACCTTGCCTGGCTGTCCTGTCTTTCCTGGGGAGGACATAACCATCCATGACCATATTCCAGTCATGTGAGCTGTCCCACCATGTCCCTGTGATTGCCACCAGATCATAATCTCCTGCCCGAACACAGGTTTCTAACTCCTCCTACTTATTTCCCATGCTGTGTGTATTGGTGCACAGGCATTTCAGGGAGTGAGCTGAGTACACCGATTTCACCCAAGGGGAGTGGGAGGCCTCCCGGTCTTTATCAATACTAGAGTGCTGCCCCACTGGTGCAAGCCCAGCTACAACCCCATCCTCCTTCGAATCTAGTTTAAAGCTCTCCAAATGAGCCCTGTTAATTCCTTTCCCAGCATCCTTTTGCCCCTGTGAGATAAACCTATCCCACGTATCACTGTCTGGACTGGTGTCTTATAAAACCAGCCATTATCAAAGAATCCAAAGCCTTGCCTGTAGCACCAGTCTTGTAGCAAATAATTTATGGACTGAATTTTTCTATTCCATCGCATGTCATCACCCAAAAATGGAAGGAGGAAAGAGAAAAATCACTTGTGCCCCAGACGCTTTCACCAACCTTCCCAAGGTCTTGAAATCTTTCTTCATTCCCCTCAGACTACGGGATGCAGCTTCCTCCCCACCTGTCTGGAAGATCAGCAGTGGTTAGTAGTCTGGTGGGTGCATCAGGTTGGGGAGTGTCCTGGTGATATCCCCGATTCGGGCACCAGGTAGACGACAGACTTCCCTATGATGAGGGTCAACTACGCATATTGGGCCCTCTGTTCCTCTCAGAAGGGAATCGCCTACTACAATTACCCTTCTTTCTTTCTTATCAGAGGCAATCTTGAGGCGTGGAGTCAACCACCTCTTCCTATGTGACCTCGTAGGCAGGCCTTGCACCACATCCTCACATACCTCTTCTTCAAGATCCAGGGCCCTATTACAGAGGGGCACCTGGGGAAGCAAAGCAGGTAGGGAGGGGGGTTGCCTGCGGCGCCTAACTGGAACTAGCTTCCAACCCTCCTCATCTTTTTGGTCCCCTGCCTCTGCCCAAGAGCAACAGGGCAGGGGCTGTCTTGGGTCTTCCCCCCTCTGCCCGACAGGGCATGGGTCCATCACCTTTTGGGGGGTATCTCTCTGGGACCTTTCTGACTAGAATGCCAGGGATTTACTCCACCAGTCGATCTCCTTTTCACACTCCCTGATGGTCCTCAGTGTGTTAAACCTCCTCCTTAAGTTTCACCACCATGCTGAGCAGATCTTCTACCTGCTCACACCTCACGTAGGTGGAATGCTGGCCTCTCTCCCCCAGCAGCAGCAGGCTCTGGCACTCCCTGCGGCTGAACACCTGTAGAGACACGGTTTGGGGCAGACCCTCTGTATGGGTTGCCACAGTCTTTTTGTGACAAGCTCTCTGTCTGGAAGAGACCATGATCAGCAGTAGTCTGGGACACTGGCAATAGGTGAGATGGTCTAACAAGCAAGGAGGGACAAAACCTCTGTACCCCGCTGCACGAGCTACCACACCCACTGCTACAGCACATTGTGGGTGGTACTCACACGCTTCACACGCTCGTCACCCCTCCCAGTACCTGGTGGACAGTGACGGGTCACTGCCCTCTCTGAGGCTTTTTCAAGGCGAGGGGTGGGGGTGTGATCGCCATCACCGTGGTAATGCCCACGCCATGTCAGCCGCTCTTGCAAGAGTTGCCAGGTGCTTCTGGGTTGCAAAATCAAAACCCAAAAACCAAAAATCTCCCTGTACCACGGGATCTGCCGACATGGCTCCAGCTGAGTTGGCTCCAATCAGCCGACATCGGGGACTGAGTGCTAGTTTTGAGTTTCAACCGATTTTAAATCTCTGGCTGTCACCGTGGTAACACCCACGCCACATCAGCCGCTCTCACAAGGGCTGCCAGATGCTTCCAGGTCGCAAAATCAAAACCTAAAAACTGAAAAAACCCCTGTACCACGGGATCTGCCAACGTAGCTCCGGCTGATCTGTCTCTGATCAGCTGACCTCAGGGACTGAGTCTGTAATCTGTTTGTTCTTTCCACTCTCCCTTTATCTTAAGGGATAGTAGGGGACGTGAAATATTCCTTTGCCTTTTGCCAATTCCTGAACCACCCTGACAGTGAAGTGGATACCGTTATCTGATTGGATGGATTGGGGTTTTGGCAGATAACTAAACCATAGCTTCAAGCCTTTCACTGTGTTATCCCCAGTTACTCTCACAGTGGCTGCAGCTTGGGTAACTCCTGACACCACTTCCACCCCAACAAGAACGTACTGCTTCCCATCTGTCACCATTTATTGCAAGGCAACAATAAACCCTGGACGATGCTCTCTGTAAACTCCCCGCCCTCCCCACTCAGAAGGGTAATAGGAGGAAAAGGGAGAGAGACTTATGAGCTGGAAAAGTTTAAAAAGATTTACTAATGCTACTAATAAATAGAGAAAATAATACAAAATAATCAAAACCAATCTTGAATTCCCCGGTGTAGTGCAGCAGCGGCCCATGGCAGAGCTGGTGTTGCTCCAGCAGCTGCAGGGCAGGCACCCAGAAGTCCTGGGCCGGACTCCACAGTAAACCGGAACTGGATTCAGGGATGTAGGGCCTGGAATTAGGCCTCGGATCACAAGCAGAACTGGCAGGGTCCTCTTCAGAGGGCTTCAGTAAGGCTTTTGACACTGACTCTCACAACCTACTCATAGGCAAGCTCAAGAAGTGTGGATTGGATGAATGCATGGTGATATGGTGTTGTGTATTGATGAGGATCATGGTTGATAACATTGTGGTGAAACCAGTTCAGCCAGGAGATGACACATTCAGAGCAAGGGGAACTGTGATCTACATATCAACGAGGAGCTAACGAGCCACAGATCAGGCTAGCTGACCGCCCAGAGATGGAGGATGTGCTAGAGGGCACATAGCCCCATCTCCTGATATGCCCAGCTCTGCAAACAAAGGGGAAAAGTTGAGACCCTTTTAACGTGGCCCAGGACTTGTCCAGACTTGTCCCTCTTTCGCAATCACCACTTCCCCCCCTCCCCACCCCCCCCACCCCCCCCCCCCCCCGACTTTCCTCTACTCTGGGAGCTATAAAAAGCTCATCTAAAACATCACAGGTAGGGCCTACCAGTCTCACCGAAGGGAATACCAGCTTGGCCTCACCAAGAGAATACCAGCACCCTGAGGACCCTCACTCTGAACCAGACATAGGAGGATGTTGCGCTCCTGACCCCAGCATCCTCGCCATGGAACATCGAGGCTACACAACATCGTACAAGTCCTGTCATCCACGCTGTGGGGCTGTAAGAGACTGGATCCTCTCTCTTTCTTTCTTTCTTTCTTTCTTTCTTTCTTTCTTTCTTTCGCTCCTTTTTTCTATACCCCCATTTCTTTGTCTCTCCTTCAGTATATATATTACTCTCTTTCTCTCTCCTTTATACCTTAGTTTTCCTTCCCTCTCTACCACTCTCTTTCTCCCTTTCCCTTTTGAACATATAAGGATAACACCATCTTTAAGCTCTGCTGTTGATTTCTGGTTAAATTTCATATTATAGCTACTGATGGTTGCCAATATATCGCTCGTAGTAGGATTTTTGCTGTTAATGTGTTGATAAGTTCTGTTATACTTTTGCCAAGTCACCATTCACTGTAACCAATATTCCAACAAGTACTTTTAGTAAAACTCACAATTGAATTGGACCCTGGAGGTGATTGTCTGTCATTCACTTCACATAACTGCACAGAATTAACCCAGAGTTAACTCACACCTGGTCTCATCTCTTGAGTCAGGGCGCGTGTCACGTCTAGAGTTAACTCATCCCTCATCCCATCTGTTGGGGCGGGACAGATGGATCATGAACTGGTTGGATGGCAGAGCTCAGAGGGTTGTGATCAATGGCGCAGAGCCTGGTTGGAGGCCTCTAGTTAGTGAGGTTCCCCAGGGGTCAGTGTTAGGTCCAGTCCTATTCAACCTTTTCATCAGTGACCTGGATGAAAAGACTGAGTGCACCCTCAACAAGTTTGCTGATGAAAAAAACTGGGAGGAAGGGTTGACACACCAGAAGGCTGTGCTGCCATTCAGCGAGACCTGGACAGACTGGAGGACTGGGCAGGGAAGAACCTAATGAAATTCACCAAGGGCAAGTGTAGGGTCCTGCACCTGGGGAGGAATAACCCCAGGCATCAGTGTAGGTTAGGGGTGCACCTGCTGGAAAACAACACTGCAGATAAGAACAACAACAGGTTGACCATGAGTCAACAATGTGCCCTTGTGGCCAAGAAGGCAAATGGTATCCTGGGGTGCATTAAAAAGAGTGTGACCATCAGGTCAGGGAGATAATCCTACCCCTCTACTCTGCCTTATTTAGGCTACAGGGAAGGAGACTCCACAACCTCCCTGGGCAGCCTGTTCCAGTGCTCTGTAACCCTCACTGAGAAGAAGATTCTTCTCAAATTTAAGTGGAACCTCTTGTGTTCCATCTTGATCCCATTACTCCTTGTCCTATCATTGTTTGCCACTGAGAAGAGCCTGGCTCCATCCTCATGGCACTCACCCTTTATATATTTATAAACATTATTAAGGTCACCCCTCAGTCTCCTCTTCTCCAAACTAAAGAGACCCAGCTCCCTCAGCCTTTCTTCATAAGTACTACCTCTATGCAACCCACAGCTTCAATTTCCAAACCACCAATCTGTTTGGTGTTGCCACTCATATGACTTAGCCAGGTCTCATCAGTTTGGTCACCTGCTTTTTTATTTTAAAAAGTTTTCTTTTTCCAAGGGGCAGCTTTCTACAGATCACAACACACCTGAAATTCCCAAATGAAGCTCTGGTAACTGCTGCGAAACTCAAAAACTGCTCCACTTGGTACCTTTACAGTCCCACATGTTTCAGAACTGGGAAAAACAGCACTGTCACCACACAAGACAAAACCAGAAAGCTAGATGCTTATGCCACAGCTGAATTTGAAAGTTTAATTCAGCAGAGAAGAGGAACCAGGAAGAAAAGATGGAAAGTTAAGGAAGGCAATAAAAAAAGAAGCCCTACAGCAGTAGTACAAGAGATTTCTTTGCTGCTGCTGAGACTGCAAGCACTGGAGATGGGTTCATCAAATAATCACCTGTTGTCCTGGTTACGTTAAAAAAAAAGTTTCTCTTTTAGTGAATGCCCTGGTTTTGTTAAAAAACAAGTTTCTCTTTTAGTGAATTTGCCTGTCCGCTAAAGCCTTCATATTAGCTGCATTTTCCTGGAGAACCAGATACATGTTTTGGTAAACATAGCCATGGAATGCAAAGTTATTGATAAGCACGGATGGACATCTCGCGAAAGGGGCAATGAGAAACAGGTGACCAAGAAACTGACCAACTGAGTATAACATTCCATTCACGTGAATACTTCATATAAAAGTGGGAGATCACGAGGATCTCGTCCCTTTTCCCTTTTCCTTTTTCCCATCTGCTTATGGCCGACATTAGGAGAGGACCTTGCTAGTCGTCCCTGTGAACTGAGGCCTAGTGAGAGGCTGAATCCAGCTCCAGGTTGGCTACAGAGTGTAATCCAGGACTTTGGGTGCTGGTTCTGCAGTTGCTGAGACTTTCAAGATTGGTTTTGTATATTTTGTATTATTTTCTCTATTCTTATTAGTAGCATTAGTAAAACATTTTTAATTTTTCCAACTCTCTTCTCTCTGTCCTTCTTTCCCTCCCAATCGCCTGTCCTTAGTGGGAAGGGGGGAGAGGGAGGGGCAAAAGGGGGAAGTTGGGGGGGGAGAGGAGGTTAACAATACCTCTGCCAGGGTTTTATTGTCACCCCACAATCTTAACCCTCGACAGTGAATTTGGCCTGTCAGCTAAAGCCTTCATATTAGCTGCATTTTCCTGGAGAACCAGATACATGTTTTGGTAAACATAGCAATGGAATGCAAGGTTGTTGATAAGGACAGATTCACATCTCACGAGAGGGGCAACGAGAAACAGGTGACCAAGAAACCAACCGAGTATAACATTCCATTCACGTGAATACTTCATATAAAAGTGGGAGATCACAAGGATCTCGTCCCTTTTGCTTATGGCCGACATTAGGAGAGGACCTTGTGAATCGTCCCTCCGAATTGAGGCCTAGTGAGAGACTGAATCCAGCTCCGGTTGGCTGCAGGGTCCAATCCAGGACTTTGGGTGCCGGCTCTGCAGTTGCTGAGACTTTCAAGATTGGTTTTGTATATTTTATATTATTTTCTCTATTCTTATTAATAGCATTAGTAAAACATTTTTAATTTTTCCAACTCTCTTCTCTCTGTCCTTAGTGGGAAGGGGGGAGAGGGAGGGGTTGAAGGGGGAAGGGGGGGAGAGGGGGTTAACAATACGTCTGCCACAGTTTTATTGTCACCCCGCAATCAGAACCCTCGACACCTGTAAAATGTGTATTTTTCATAAAAGATGCTGAACCTGACAGCTGGAAATGGACACTTCTCAGGAAGGGCCTAAGATGAGAAAGCACTCTCCACCCCCAGGAGAATCAGACAAGACCACACACTCAGTGGACACGGAGGCTTTGGGTGACTTCTTATGATGCGGAGTCACTCCCTGTGAACCAATATAGGAAGCTCCCATCTTCTCATTTTTCTTCACTGACTATTTTGAACATAGTAATGATGAGGGAAGAGGCAGTGTGCAAAGGCTGGGCCATAGAAAATGCTGACACAGAAGTCTGCCTCTTTCTCCCTCTAGGTACTGCTCATCCCTTTGACTGCCAGCTCTGAAGGCAGGGATCACACTGATAAGTAACCAAGCTGCTACACAGAGAGAGTTCCTTCCATAAATGTAGGAAACAATGACATTGTCTGAATGTTGCCCTGTGAGACTGTCACCCTGGTGTAACTAGATATCCTGCTTCAACAGCCAGTTTGGCTTCATTTTCTGCCAGTAGCCTTGTTGCTGAGGGCTCACCTGAGAGCATCTATAATTGCATACTTTTTTCTTGTCTCTCTCTTGGGGGCATAAAACCAGAATTATTATCTCAGTTTCAGTCCTGAAATAGTGATGGCACAAAGCACCCTTAAGGGAGTACCTCAGGCAGGGAAGTCACCAGTGGTTGAGCTGGCACCATTGCCCCACAAACCAGCCATAACTATACCTGGCTGCTCAGAGGGAGGGCTGTTCCAGACAGCACTGCCACCACAAGGTTTCATGTGCAAAAAGGGGCCCACTGGCATGGGCTGCCATACCTGCTGGTGCAGGTGGACAAGGCTGATAACAGGTTGGTAAAAGTGATCACAAACTCCAGCACCTCCCCTGCCAGGAACACAGGCCCACGGTCCATCTTGGCCAACACCTCAGTCATGGCTTGGACAGCTCTGCTTGCACACCTGCCAAAAAAAAACCCAACAGTGGGCATGGAGAGAGGACTGAGTGCTGTGACAGTAGGGGAATGGCAACATCCAGGCGGGGCACATGCGCTCTCTTTAGGGCTCTGCTTGGCAGCACTCAGTCTGATGCCCTGGAGATTGTGGGCTGCGGCAGGTGTTGGGGCTGGCAGGGCAGGAGGAGAGGTGCAGACAGGTTTCCACAGAGGTGGCTGGTGCGCCCTGGGAGGGTGTTACAGCACAAATCCAGAATGTCTGGGTGATGTTTGGACAGGTTTTAATTCTGCTGCCAATTTGAAGGGAAAAAAATGCCCTCTGGCCCTGGCAGGGCTTTTAGTGTTGCAGAACACAAAGACTTTCTCCTGGTTATTTTGCAGCCTTGGGAAAGCTGTTAATAGCCAGCAATTGGACATCGAGCATCTTCTCCTCTTGGCCTGTGCCATGTGGGGAGAAGCTGTCAGGGGAAGTTTGCTATTGAGACAGCAAAAGAGCTCGAGCAGTGACTATAAATCTCAAACCTCTCCTGCTGTGTGCTCCTGGAATAAATGCTTTTTTAAATCCCTCCGTCTGATACCTAAAATCAGCAATTAGTAATAAAATAAGTCTATACAAATAAGGGTTGTAGATTTTACTAAGTTAATAAGAATAAGGTTCACAGATGTTAGGTGTTAGGCATCAAGTCACAAGAATGGTATTTGTTAAGATAAGCAGGGGAAGGTTAGGAGACAATGCCCTTGCTCTCAGAAGATAAGGTGGTGACACCAGTGCAAGCAGGTTACAAGCCAAATAACAAAGGCATGTAATACATATGCAAAGGATTTCCAAGAAATGTAATGAATATGTATGATCTGGATGGATATAACCCGTGCCTGGAACTTCTTCTGCCCCCCTCCCTGAGGATGGATCCCCTGGAGTTGGCGGCACGCCAATAAAGGATGCTTGCTTTTAAACCCACAAATTTTGGTTTTAGAAGTTTTTTTACGTGGCCGATTTGCAGTATCAATCATGTCCTTTCCAAGGAGCCAGGATGCCCTGCTGGCCTGTGCTGCAGCTGCTCTGCCTGGGTATCTTTTTTCTCTGATACTAGGTTTAAAGAAAATAATAAAAATATCATTTCCTTGAGACAGAGAGCAAGCATGCTGCCATAAACCTCGCCTCAGCAGTGTAAAGCCGGGGCTGTCTCAGCTAGGAGAAGAACACTTGCAGCAGATGTAGCTTGAAGATAGCAGCAGGCCCTGATTCAGGGCGGTCATGCAGGACAAGCAGGTTCTCTTTATGCCCTGGACCTCTGCAGGCAAAATGTCCTTAAACAGTCAAACATGAAGGTGAGTACATAGGAACAGAGAGCAGTCTGCAGTTGTGTCCTATGACTGCATCCCAGAAAATATCATCCCAAGAGGGCTTCGGAGACCTTAAAAGTTGGTGAATAAAGTGAATGTCTGGTTATCACACAGCCAAAAAGGTAAGAGTGGGTTGTTTTTGCTGGGGAAGTGTGTGTAGGAGCAGGGCTTGTTGTGGAAGAGTCTCTCCCCTTTGATGCCCCCATCCCCATTAAACTAGGGCTACATGTCCTGAGGTAATAGTACTCACTGCCCACTGCCTGGCCTTTGCATCCTGTGAGCTGCTGGAGCAGAACAGGCTGTGGGCTCCCAGCTGGGGTGGCTTTCTCCTCTCAGTGATATAGCATTAGTGCTCACGGGTAGCTCAGGGATGTTCCCCACCACAGGAGCTCATGTGCCCACCTGGCACTGTGGAGCCATCACTTGGGTCTTGCCTGTTTGTTTGCTCAGGGGAGTTCAGCAGCTACTTCTAATCTGGTAGCTGGTTTCTGTATGCTAATTGTCTCCAGATGGAAGATTTAACTTGGGGTGGTTCATTAGCAAAAGCCAGTCCCTTATGAGTGCTGACCTGGGACCTCAGCCTTGCTCCTCTTGCCTGGAGTGGTGCTGGCACACCCAGGTGTGGGTGTGCCCCTGTTTGAGTGTCTCTTGATTCTGAGGCCTTTGGGTGAGAAATTATCTGATGGGCAGTGCCTGGCTGCACAGCTGGTGTGAAAGCAGAGGTGAGTCTCTGGGATCCTGCCAGCTGCAGACAGCAGGCATCACTTCCTACAGGGCAAGGCTGCCCCGTGTGATCTTCTCCTGGGGATGTAGCACTGGGATGTGGCAGGGCTGTGTGTGGCAATGGAGACATGGAGGTGGAAGAGCAAGGCTCACATCCCCAGAGCAGTGTATGGCTTCTCCCAGCTTGTGCCTCCGTTCTGAGACTTACCTTAGCAGGATGTGCCCTACCAGGCATGGTGGTGGGGATACCGCAAAATTGGCAAATTGAAGAAACTTCTAAAACCAGGGTTTAAGGTTTAAAAAGCAAGCATTCCATTTAATGACTGACGTGCGTCACTCAGGCACTCTCACAGGATAGCTCTGTCTAGTGAGGGCCCCGAACAATTCCCTGACACAGGTTTTATCCACATGGAACATACATATTCATTACATTTCCAGGAAATCCTTTGCATATGCATTATATTCCTTTGTTATTCGGCTTGTAACCGCAAAACCAGTATGAACCGATCCTTATGCTGGTCTCACCACCTTATCTTCTGAGAACAAGGGCATTGTCTCCTAACCTTCTCCTGCTTACCTCAACAAATTCCATCCTTGTGACTTAACACCTAATAAGTGCTTAAAACCTAGCATCTGTGAAGCTTATTCTTATTAAACTTCATAAGTGCCTAAAATCTATGACCCTGTCGTGGTTTAACAAGCCAAAATTGGAAGGTCCCAACTTCCCTTAAGTCTGAAGCATGACGCTAATGGGATGGAATACTCTTATTGATCAGTCTGGATGTCAGTCAAGCTCTGCCCCATCTCTGCCCCTCTTCCTCGCTGTCTCACACCTGTAAGCAAGGCACTCAGAATGTCCTTGGCTCTCAGACCAGAGCAATTACAAACATTATCTCTGTGCTGGGGTGTTATCTGCTTGTTCTCAAACTGAGTTTAAATAATGAGCATTCTAGCTATGAAAAAGAAAGATTTCTAATTGCACGGAGAAAATTAACCCATTTTCAGTCAAACCAGCATAGACCCTTATTCTTATTAACTTATTTTATTACTAATTGCTGATTTTAGGTCCTTGTGTGTGTGTGTTGCTGCTTCTCAGTGGGGGTGGCTGGGAAAGCTCCCTGCATGAGCTGGGAGTCCTGCTCTTGGGTATTGGAGTGCTCTGTTTTCACACTGTGCCCTTGCAAGCAGCCCTGTGCTGCCTGAGCTGTGCCTACTCACGTCTTCTGATACACACTGCAGATGGATAGCAGGGGATGTCACCCCTCACACCCTGGGACATAGGTCACTTTTGTACATTTATACAAGAGGGGCAGCTGCAATGTGTGCCAGTCAGACCCTGCTGTGCAGTGATGCCAGCTTCTGTCATCTTTCATACCTCTCCTTCCCTTGCTTGCAGATACTTCAGGTGGTGGTACAAGAAGACCCACAAAGAGAAGAAATCTGCCTTCATTGACCTCTTATGTGCTGTTCCTCTAAAGCAAATTTACAGTCAGCCTCCATTTTGGGCACTGGGGTGATGCAGAAGGCAATGCCAGCATATGCTGGCTGGTAAGGGATTTATGTGGGGCCATCAAGGTGCTAGAGGGGGAGACTGGATCGAGTTACTTCTGGGGGGCAGGTGTGAGGGTGAAAAATCATGGACTCCACACAATCCAACGTGAATTCAAGAAAGGCCATTTATTACAGAAACAAGCCTCCTTATATATGCAGTTATTTCCTGATCACGCGTCCACGCTCCAAGCATGCATTAGCTGATTGGATATTGTCTATGTTCAAGAGTTGTCCACGCGCCCAAGTCTCACTGCTAATAGATGTGTTGACTGACGTCGTGTTTTCAGCTTTCCGACGTGGCCTTGAAATTCCTTAGGGCCTGACAAGTTTAATAACAAATCGCCATCTAATAGAAACCCATCCACACATTAACTTCAAGAAAATCCCTCAAATCTCCCACAATTCCCCCTTTTTGTTTTTGAACCAGCCAGGCCTTGTTTACAACACGCTGAATCATCTTTGAAATACACTGCAGCATACAATCACATGATTAACAACATAATTACAATTACATACAATGCAGTTGAGCATAATTTAACAAGATCAAACAACTACCCACCTATTCCCAAGCTTTTAAACCATTTGTCAAACCCTAATTCTACTATGACAATCTTAGTAACATGCTGTTTTAGTTTGTCTAAAGTACTATGAATAGATTCAGAAGGATCAGACAAGTTAATACAACACATTCCAATTCTTCACAACCATGATCTAGTGTTAAAAGTAAAAGATCTATAACTGTGTGATTTTGTAGAGTAGCATGCCTAATACCATCAACATCTACTATTAATTGAGTTAGTATCTCAGAAGTTAGATTAGCCTGTTTAAAAGACCAATAACTTAACTTTGATATGTCTCCTAAAGCTTTACCAGCTGCTAGACTAGGGAGAAGGAGTGCAGTAGATACTATGGTAGGAATGTCTCATAATTCTACCTCATTTTTGCATTGACTATCCAAGCGTAATATCGCCCTTTCGGCTCTCCTGCTGTTTGTTCAAATTGCCGTTCTCCACAGAAGGTACACCACCTGCTTGCTAATAGGCTTCTAGACCACCAGGTCTGTGAGCATCTATAACACTGAATTAGGATCCATGATTTACATCTGAAACAGTCCTCACAACTTATCTCCCTCCTGTCCATCGGCATCCGTTGAATCTTTGTTGAATTCACTTCAATCCTCGGCCTGTAATGACACAAGCATAACCTTTTCCCCAGGTTATCAATTGATGTGGCCTTTTCCATTGACCATTAACTAGTGATTTGACCATAACTAATGCAGGTTCTTTCTGATTTAGCATGTTTTTGGGTCATACTTGCAAAGTGTTTCATCACAGGGCAAATTTGGGCTGCACCACTTAGATATAAGTGATTCATCACATACAATGCTTTTGACAACTGGGTTTGTGGTGTTTTCCTTACTTCTCCCCCTTTTCGTTTAAAAAAAAATACAGTTCAGAATCAGATACGTGCGTTGGATCTTGACTACGTACTCAAAATCACAAATCAAATTTAGAGGTTCCTCCTTAAAAAGCTCTAAGTAATGTAAAGTTGTGCCAAGTTCTGCTAATTGGGTTGAACCTTCAATAATTTTTACAGAATGATGACAATTGTTATCTTCACGCCAGACCACTTCAGCTTTATGAAACTTCCCAGAACCATCAACAAAAACTGTGCAAGCATGTAGGATCAGACCAAATACAAGGATGGTCTGTGACCTGATGTTAAAGACTTGCACGTTCTGCAGTAATTTACATTTAGGCATGCCAAAAGCTGTGCTGTTAAGAAAATCAGCTAGTGCAATTTACAAGGACATAGACTGCAAAAATAAAAAAATCAAAATTAGATTTCACAAATGGTACATATATGACAAAAGGATCATGGCCTATTAAGACTTAAATTCATTCCCTGCATTTCTTGATCAGAGTAACAATTGGTATATCAGTGTGTTAGCAATATCATCATACTGTCTCACAATAGCCACAGGTTGTTTCTATGTTGTACCTATAAATAGACAGATCTGCAAGTCCAATCAAATGCAGTTACCTTGTAAGGTTGTCATAAATTTATTCCTCAAAGTTTCTAACTCCATTTTGGCTGTCATATTTATTGGATATTGTTTTCCCTTACCGGATCGAAGTCCTGTTTCAGTTCTATCAGTGTAGTATTTGATTTATCGAAACATTGGCTGTTAATACTAGTGGAAATACAGCATTCGAAATTTCCTTGGAGATTTCTCACTTGAAGCAAGCAGATCTGCACCGTCCAAGCAGCTTCTTGTAGGACATGCAACTAAACAGAATTCTCAGAAAACGTTATTTGAGCTTACAATTTACTTAACAAATCTTGACCCAAGAGAGGTATAGGGCTTTCCGGCAAATACAAGAATTCATATGGTACAACTTTGTTCCAAATTTAACATTCCATTGGTCTCAAAAAACGGCCTTTCTTTCATTCTCTCCCACGACCTCAAAAACTAGCACGGTGAATTTACTAAGAAGTCTCTTCCAACTAGTTACCACACAATAAGTCTATTAAAATAAAATTTTGGTTTAATTTCCCAGCTTCATTAGAACTATGGATCCACTGGCTTAATTTACATTTAAAATTTACAGATGTCAAAAAACAGTGTATTAAACATCAATCCATTATTCAATTTTCCTAGATCCAAATCAGTTCATATTCTAGCAACTTTTAAATGCAACTTCATACAATACCAAGTTCACATCCATCATAGCATTTAGGTGTTTTGGTTTTTTTGTTGTTTGTTTTATTTTGTTTTGTTTTTTTCAATGCGAATTAGAGTTTAACAACTTAAATTCTTTTCTGGTCTCAAAATTACTAGATAAAAATATAAGCAATTACTCTAATGCGTAAGGATGCATCCTAAGGGAGAGCAAGGTGGAATTTTAGCAGTGGAACCGGTTCCCATTTTGTAATTATCTCCCCAAACAAAATTATTTTGGTACCAAACATAAATATGCAAATTAAAATACTGAGCTCAGATATGAAAATCAAAGACCAAGTTCAAATATGCAGATAGATCACAGTTACACTTATTCGAGACAATATTTCAGTTTTTGCATAGTACCTTTGGACTGGTTACTGCTCAGCCAGGCAGAGGTACCGCTGGGTATCCCTGAAAAAACAGGTCAGTGCCTGCTGGAGCCCCATCGGCACCTGCCCCCCCGCCCCCGCAGCAAGCTGGACTGGGCAAGGCTTTTAATAGTGTCTCATCTGGGGTGCTACAACTGTTATCCCAAAACCAGGATTCTTTACATGATGTGCATACAAAAGAGCCAAATACAGCACATCGAGATGAGACACAGCCTATCACAGAGTTGCACAAGTCTGGATATTGGAATAAAGCTAGAATGCTAGAAAGAAAAGTAACAGCTACTACACACAAAATTTTACCATCACATTCACACAGTAAAGAACTAAATTACTCATGATCTTCTGTAATATCACAAAATGCACATTTTGAGTCCATGAATTCTCATGGACTATAAACTTACTGTACCATGTAACAGACAAAGACCTATTAAACTGTAATATGCTTAAACAGATACCTACAAAGAAAACAGGTTAATAAGGAAAGCATCTTGCAGACTTCAAGTTTTCTGACCTGTGCGTTGTCAGTTAATTCTCAGCTTGTTCAAGTTCAAACCGTTCTGCCTGTAAAACTGTCTGAAATGGTTTAATGATCTCTTGTAGAGATTTATTTTGTCCTGCTCTTCTCACCTTAAAAACAACATTAATTGCAACAAGGTGTTATACTTCAAGATTCTGTTCTCTGGACACTTTTCCCAATAATTTAACTTATACCACAGCCACCATTAATTACAATATTTCACAAGATCTTCCTTCCTCATATTTCCAAGTGCTTTCCTATGTTTTAAAACACCTCCCAATACCAATTTCTTAGGAACACGACTGAAAACAGTCATTCCTGACCCCATCTCGAAAGTAAAAACCATGAGAAGAGGGAGGGGGGGCGGGGAAAGCACAGGGCTGCTTGCAGCATGAGTGGGAAAAGTGGGGAGAAAGTTTTACGATGTACTTATACCACAAAGAAACAATTCTAACAACAATCAGTAAAACAATTAACTCACATTCCTGACAAACTGCTTGATTTTCAGAGAGGCAATACACAGAAGCACGTAATATGTACTGTAAAACTCGCAGATAACACCTTGATAGCAAACAGTAGCGTTCTCTATTGCTAATTTCAACACCAGCGCTTCCTTAGCTTCTAAGTTTTCAACTTGCTTATTGATGGCCTCTTGAAGATGGTCAATAAATTGCATGTAATTCTCATTGGGATCCTGATAACAGTTGTAAATTATTTGGCTGCTTTGTTGGTTTCAGGCACCTCTATCATAGCTTGATATGCAAGGTCTGTTGACTGCCTCAGGATTTCAGAAACTAATAGTGCCTGTAAATTGTGGTGTGTCAATTAGTGTCTGTTCCAAGAGTTGTGGAATACCCGCCCCTTTCAAGGAGTCCCCATCATTCCATCCTGAATGATCTATAGCAATTACATTGCATAGGTCAAATTTTGCTTGAGTCTTTCATGGTTTTTATCTGATCTCGGGGCAACATGTACACATACTGCTTTTCCTTTTAACGTTTCAAGAAAATGCTGCAAACCCTCATCTTCATCCAAGTCATCAAATAATGTGGACTTGAACAGTGCTGCAGAATCATTAGTAACAGAGGGGTTTGGAACAGTACACATTCTCACCAATACTTTCTAGCATCATAATTATTCGTATTACCTGAGTCCCCAGGAGCACCCCCTTTCCTGTCACAATCAGCATGACTGCATTGCCGACTGTTGGATTCACTCGCTATTAGCTGATCTAATTTGTCACACAGTTCTTTTGTGCATTTTTTATGCAGTGACTCCTGCTCTCTCATCGAAGTTGGAGGGTTACAAGGCAGTAAAGGCAGATACAAATTGGTAAAAGGACTGAGAGTACACTTGTTGACGACCTTAGCATTCTCAGCTTTCACAGGTTCTTTGGGCAAGTTGTCTGACTCCAGTCCTCTGGACTTGTTTTTCTCACCAGGGTTGAGCAATGGTACAGGAGGCCACCCGCTCGGCATTTTTCCTCCCCCCGCCCCAGACTGCTGAGCTATCGGGGGTGCCAAAGCTACAGCAGGGGATGGAATAGGGAGGGTATCAAAGACACGAACCGGGTAAACTTCATAGCGACTTTCAGGATACTTATCAGGCTGCAACGCTGCAAAAATTCTGGCAGCAGCAGACTGTTCAGCCTTAAGATCTTTTAAGGTGGTAATTATAAGCTTCCATGTAGTTGCTAATGATTTAGCTTCTTTATCTCCATTGCTGAATTTATCCCATAATTTCTGCCCTATATCGTCCCAAAGTTCAATTTAAGTTTTGAGTCACTAATGCTCATAACAGTCTTTTCAGGTTTTAATTGCTTCAGTGTAGTAATCATCAGTTTCCAGGAGGTTACAAGGCCGAGAATATCTTTTTCACTGCGACTAATTGCCTTCCACAACACAGTTCCCACTTTTTCCCAAGTCTCTGTTTGAAAAACTCCTAACAGATCAGCAGGAAACTCATTGCCTCTGCACCAGATTAATAGTCTTTTGAGGTTACTCTCCTCATACTTCACCCCTCTCTTAGAGAGAATATGGGGGGGAACCGCAGTATTTCTTCTTCTTTAAAAATATTCCACCCCATCTCCTCTCGCCCCCAGCTGTTCACCTCTTTGGGTGTCTGTTGCAACAATATCAGATCCTTTATCCCTCCTCTGTTGCTTCTGTAGCGATCAGTCAGGAGTCATGCAGCCCGCAGACTACTGTCTGCCGGTTGCTGAAATCTTAAGCTGTTTGTTGTAAAGTTCTGCTCATATTCCTCAAACTTGTATCTACTTAATGAAAACAAAAGAAGCTACAGACCATCATGGACACCTGCAAGATAAGGCCTGTTTTGCAGTTTTTGCTGGGAAGAAATAAGATTCATTCAGACAAAATAACACCTTCAAGGCTGACACGAAGCGGCTATGGACTAGAAACAACGTCTTCAGCTAAACAATACAAAAGCCTCTCTGAACTCCTTGAAAGGATCCAACAAGAAGCAAAAAGATCCCAGATTCAAATATTGCTATTGGAGTGAATCATGGTGTGAGGGGCAGGTAAATAGTCTGTAAGGGTATAATTACCCAGGGATTTCAATGCTTGTCTGGGACCTCTGCGAAGGCACCCAGCTCGAGCCAACCCTGCTGCTGTACTACTCCATTAAATTATTTATTTATGCAAACTTTGACGCCTGAGAGCTTGCTTCAAGTCACACTTTAAGTGATCTAAACACTGCTCTGTGGCAAACAGGACCCTACATCACTCATCCATGACACTACTAAGAAGAAAAGATTCTAATTGCATGGAAAATTACCTTAATTTCAGCTAACCCAGCACAATGGTCTTCACCATGGGCTGCAGGGGAATTTCTGCTCTGGCACCTGGGGCACCTCCCCCCCCTCCTTCTTCACTGACTGCAGGGTTGTTTTTCTCACATATTCTCACTCCTTTCTCCCAGCAGTTTTTACCCTTAAATGTTATCACAGAGGTGCTACCACCACTGCTGATCGACTCAGCTTTGGCCAGCAGAGGGTCCATCTTGGAGCTGGCTGGCACTGGCTGTGTCGAACATGAGGGAAGCTTCTGGTATCTTCTCACAGAAGCCACACCTACAGCCTCCTCACTAGTAAAACCTTGCCATGCAAACTCACTACACTCATTAGGAAAGAAAACAAACAGACATGTCAAACAAGGGCTCAATGCCCTTTGCATGGACTCCTCTAACGTGAACTCACTAATTCGTCACTTCATCAACTCACAAAGCTTCTAACTCACAAGTTCCTTAATCCCGAACTCACATCTCCTAACTTTGGTGCCCATAAGCACCCCAGGCAGGCACCCATGTGTGCAGGGAGAGGCACAAAGGGCTTCAAGTGGGTGCTGCCTGGGGGCTGCAGGGCTGCCAGAGGAAGAGGCTGTCGGATGGGGCAGGGATTTTGGGGTAGCAAGCACACAGTGCCCTGGGCAAGTGTCAGGGCTTGTCCACCATTCTCTTCCTCTTGCAGGGTGCCCCTACCTGCCCTTCCCCAGTCTTCCTCTCTCTCCTTTCCTGCTGGGCTCTGGGGCTGCTCTCAGGCCTTCCAGCTCCTGAGGAGTGCATAGACCAGAACCTGTCCAGTGTATGCCCCAACTGGCTGAGGTGTCTGGTGGTTCAGCTTTTGATCAAAAGCCACCCCTCCACTCTCATCCTCATCCCCACATCCTCATTCTCACCACTGCACCCTCATCCTGCACCCTCACCCCTGAATCCTCAGGACTCGTTCTCAACCTCACCCTCCCCAAACGCTTGCTGTGGCTGTCACCAGTAGCATGAGTGAGTCCCCACCTCAGCGCTTCCCTTGAAAACCACTTCTCCAAACGGTCTATGAAGTTAAAGCCTCGAGAGCCCAGTGGGAGCAGGAGGATGAGGCTGGGAACCCTGGCAGGGGAGTTCACAGGGGATGAAGGGCTACTGAGAATCATGGGATCTTGGCATGGGGTAATGCTCATATAGGGGATCAGTCAGCCACTCTCCGGATGGAGAAGGAGTGTCTGTTGCAGGGGTTCTTGCAGCAGCTCCAGCAGGGTCAGATGAGACTCCCCGAAACACTCCGTGTTCAGCTCTTGTCCGGCTGTTGGCCATGCTCCAGTGCAGGCATGATCCATCATTACTGCTTGTCTCAGCTACATGGGAAACAGAACTTACATGTCTTAACTTCATGCAGAAGACTGTCCTACATGACCAATTCTGCAATGACTGTTCCTAGCAACTGTTTACAAATGTCTCAACACTGAACATCTCAGTGCCCGGTGTCTCAGTGCTCAATATCTGTCTCAATCCAGCTGTTGTCTCACCTAAGCAGATGGAGCTGGAGAGTTCCCAGGTCACCCAGGGACTCCATGGCTGGTTGGCACCATCACACTGCATTGATGACAGAAGAATAAATCTGATTTTTCAAGGATGTAACTTCACTTATAAATGAAGTCACGTAGTTCCTGCCCCCTCTGCTATGTCTGCATGGTCATCACTCCCACTAGCCCCCTGGTCAGGACCACACACCCTGCTCTGCTCCTCTGCCTCTCTCCTTGGCCCAGCTCTGGCTGCAGCCTTGTCAAGCATGGACCATCATGCTGTGAGGATGGAGGAGCTCCTCAGCCAGGTCCCCAGACATTCCTGGGACTGACCGGGAGACGGGACACCCTCCCACAAAGCCAGGCAGTAGCCATTTTGGCAGCAAGCTTCCACTCCTGAGGATAATGGGCAGGCTTAGCATCACTCTCCTCACCCTGACCACAGTCTCCCTCAGTGTTGCATTGCAACCATAGGTAAGCTTTGGTGCCAGGTCTGGGCTGACACATTGCATGGAGGCAGACAGCAGGGACGTAGCTCCCAGGGGTGCCTGCTCCTGCTGCCCTGCCTGCAGGACAGGTGCTTTTCCTTTCCCAGCCTTCCTGTGATGTCCCCAGAGCTCCACAGCCTTCCCTGTGGTGTCCTTGATGCTCCCCCATCACCAACCCCAGATTTGTATGGCTGGTGGCTCCTCCCAACTTCTGGATCTTGTCTGAGCAGGTTCTGCCCACGATGAGGTGAGGTAGAGCTGGATGCAGGCTCAGTTGGGCTCATCCCCCCATACCCTGCATATCCCATGCCCATCCAATGCTGCATCCCTAGTCCCAGTGAGGCAGGAAGCTAATGGATGATCACAAGTGGTGTTTCCCAGGGCTCAGTGTTGGGGCCAGTTCTGTTTATATCTTTATCAGTGATATGGACAACGGATTGAGTGCACCCTCAGTAAATTTGCAGATGACACCAAGTTGAGTGGGAGTGCTGAACTGGTTGAGGATAGGAAGGCTCTACAGAAGGATCTGGACCAGCTAGATCATTGGGCTGAGAGTGACTGTATGAGGTTCAACAAGGCCAAGTGCCGGGTCCTGCACTTGGGTCACAACAACCCCATACAATGCTACAGGTTTGAGGAAGAGTGTCTGGAAAGCTACCTGTCAGAAAAGGATCTGAGGGTGTTGATTGACAGCCAGCTGAACATGAACCAGCAGTGTGCTCAGGTGGCCAAAAAGACCAACAGCATCCTGGATTGTATCAGGTATAGTGCAGCTAGCAGGACTAGGGAAGTGATTGTCCCTCTGTATTCAGTGCTGGTGAGGCCCCACCTTGAATATTGTGTTCTATTTTGGGCCCCTCACTACAGGAAAGACATTGAGGTGCTAGAGAGAGTTCAGAGAAGGGCAATGAAGCTGGTGAGGGGTCTAGAGAAAATGTCTTATGAGGAGCGGCTGAGGGAACTGGGGCTGTTTAGTCTGGAGAAAAGGAGGCTGAGGGGAGACCTTATTGCTCTCTGCAACTATCTGAAAGGAGGTTGTAGCATGGAGGGTGTTGGTCTCTTCTCCCAAGTAGCAAGTGATAGGTTGAGAGGAAATGGCCTCAAGTTGTGCCAGGGGAGGTTCAGGTTGGATATTAGGAAAAATTTCTTTAAGAAAGGGGTTGTGAAGCACTGGAACAGGCTTCCGTTTAGCCAGCACTGCTGATAAATAATTGATAAACTGATAAATAATTATGCTATATCCTGGAACCTGTGCAATTAGTTGAGTCGTGTTTAACATATATCTTGAGATTGTTAGATAAAGTGTCCTTTAGTTGAACTTTGCTCATTATAAGCTCATTACAATACTAAAAATCACACCCCAAGGAGGAAAAACACAGACTGCTTTTCCCAACATACTCTTCATTCACATCACAGGGACTTTATCCCCCTCCACAGTGTGTGGAGGCTTCAACTGGGCAGGATCAGCTCGATTGGTAGATCCCTTGGTGTTAACCAACCAAGTGACTTTCGCCAAATTTGAATCCCAATTTCTAAAAGTTCCACCACCCATTGCTCTTAGTGTAGTTTTTAACAGTCCATTGTACTGTTTGATTTTTCCAGCAGCTGGTACATGGTAGGGGTTGTGATATATCCACTGAATGCCGTGCTCTTTGGCCCAAGTGTCTATGAGTTTGTTCCAGAAATGAGTTCTGTTGTCTGACTCAGTTCTCTTTGGGGTGCCATATTGCCATAGGACATGCTTTTCAAGGCCCAGGATGGTGTTCTGGGCAGTGGCATGGGGCGCGGTGTATGTTTCCAGCCATCTAGTGGTTGCTTCCACCATCATAAGCACATAACGCTTGCCATGTCGGGTTTGTGGGAGTGTAATACAGTCAATCTGCCAGGCTGTGGCAGTTACACATTCCCCTGAGATTCAGAGCCTTCAATGGGGCAGCTGATGGCTCTTTTAGCACCTTTTGTGCCCCACTGTGCCTGCCTCCACATACACACCTAGGGTGGCACAAAGGTGCTGATAGTCACATCCTCCCCTACTCCGGGGCAGGGTGACTTCACTTCCACCAGCTGGTGGGACAGGAGGGGTGGGACTCTCTGTCAATTGACAGGCTCCTTAATGGGACCCTGAGTCAATTGACAGGGTTGTTAGCAGAGGAAGTGCCCAGAGTAGCTGCAAAGCTTCTGGACTATGTTGTAATGCCCACAGCCAGATCTGACCAGACTATAAAAATGGGGTTCCCACCAAAGGCCCCTTTTGGAGTGGTCTTCTCGGAGCAGTGGGTCTGTGAACTAGAGCCCTCTCCTTAGACTGGAACACTGTTTAAGGAGACTTCCCAGGACTGAGAGTACCTCACCTCATTGTTTGGGTGAGTGGTTATTTACTGGGTTTATCCTTGAATGAGTCTTTGCCTAACCAGGCAAGTGAGAGTCCTCACCTAGCCCAGGCAAGTGATTATTTCTTGTGGGTACTCTTGAGTCAGAGGGCTCTGGTTTTGTTTCTTGTGAGTGTGTGCATGCATGCTATGGATCCTCATTATTCTTATTTTGCTGTACCCCAATAATCTACTCAACTGATATCCGAACCTGTATTTTACGTTGTCGGAGTGCTAACTAATTGTATAAACCCTGTTTCTGGTTAGCTGATTGGTTGCACTTTTCCGGCTAGAATAAAGTCTGTTTTGGAACTTGTTCCCTGCCTAAAACTGATTTTGGGGTGCCTCTGTGACACAGGCTTCCCCATATTTATACTTCAGCCATTGCCCCCGAACCACATAGGCTTTAACTGCTTGGCTTGCTTGATTGTAGAGCATGTTTCACAATTGTGAATAATCTGCACAATAGTGTCCATGGTCATTCTACCCCTCAATCATGAGCCTACCTATATATTGTGTCTCTTCCCTGATGACCTGAGGCATCATGGGCCCACTGAGCTATGAATAATTAACCTTTGTGTTGCCAGTCCAGATCTACCTGAGACACCTTAATCTTGGCAACTCAATCCATCTGATGGTTGTTTTGATGTTGTTCAGTGAACCGACTTCTAGGCACATGGCTGTCTATGTGGTACACTTTTACAGGCAGGTTCTCTAGCCGGGCAGCAATATCTCACCACAATTCAGCAGCCCAGATGAGTTTGCCTCTGCGCTGTCAGTTGTTCCTCTTCCATTGCTGCAACCACCTCCACAGGACATTTGCCCCCATCCATGAATCAGCATAGAGATAAAGCACTGGCCACTTTACTCATTCAGCAATGCCCAAAGCCAGCTGTATTGCTTTTACCTCTGCAAACTGACTCGATTCACCTTGTCCCTTAGTGGCCTCTGCAACTTGCCGCATGAGACTCCACACAGCAGATTTCCACATCTGATGCTTTCCCACAATAAGACATGACCCATCAGTAAACAAGGCATAACGCTACTCATCCTCGAGTAGCTTATTATATGATGGGGCCTCTTCAGCACATGTCACCTTCCCTTCTGGCAATACTCCAAAATCCTTACCCTCTGGCCAGTCCATGATCACCTCTAAGATCCCCGGGTGATCAAGGTTCCCCATTTAAGCCCATTGCGTGATCAATGAAACTCACTTACTCCATGTGGCGTCAGTTGCATGATGAGTAGAGGAGACTTTTCCTGTGAACATCCAGCCCTATACTGGCAATCGAGGTGCCAGGAGGAGCTGTGCTTCAGTGCCAATCACTTCATAAGCAGCTCGAACCCCTTTGCATGCTGCTAACATCTCCTTTTCAGTTGGAGTGTAGCGGGCCTTGGAACCTCTGTATCCCTCCGACTCCAAAATCCCAGGGGTCAACCTCGAGTCTCCTCTGGTGCTTTCTGCCAAAGGCTCCAGGTGGGGCCATTCTCCCCAGCTGCAGTGTAGAGCACATTTTTAACATTTTGTCCTGCCTGAACTGGCCCAAGAGCCATGGCATGGGCTATCTCCCGCTTAATTTGTTCAAAGGTCTGCTGCTGCTTAGGGCCCTACTCAAAGCCATTCTTCTTCCAGGTTACCTGATAGAGAGGGCTTATGATCTGACTGTATTTTGGAATGTGCGTTTTCCAAAATCCCACAACCCCCATGAAAGTCTGTGTTTCCTTTTTACTAGTCGGTGCAGAAATAGAAGCTATTTTGTTGACCATATCCATTGGAATTTGATGACGTCCGTACTGCCATCTTACTCCTAAAAACTGGATCTCCCATGCAGGTCACTTGACCTTACTTTGTTTTATAGCAAAACCAGCTTGCAGGAGAATCTGAATTATCCTCTCACCTTTCTCAAAAACCTCTGCTGCTGTGTCACCCCACATGATGATGTCATCAATGTACTGCAGGTGTTCCGGAGCTTTGCCCTGCTCCAGTGCAGCCTGGATCAGTTCATGGCAAATGGTGAAGTTGTGCTTCCACCCCTGGGGCAGTCGAATCCAGGTGTACCGGATGCCTCTCCAGGTGAAGGCAAACTGTGGCCTGCACTCTGCTGCCAGAGGAATAGAGAAAAATGCATTAACAGTGTCAATTGTAGCATACCATTTGACTGCCTTCGACTCCATATTGTAGCTCTAGCATGTCCAGCACAGCAGCACTCAATGGTGGCATGACTTCATTCAGGCCACTATAGTCCACTGTTAGTCTCTACTCTCCACTGGGCTTCCTCACTGTCCATATGGGACTGTTAAAGGGTGAGTGAGTCTTACTGATCACTCTTTGGCTCTCCAGTTGACGAATCAGGTTATGGACAGGAATCAAAGAATCTCGGTCAGTGCTATATTGCTGCCAGTGCACTGTCATGGTAGCAATTGGCACCCGCTGGTCATCAACCTTCAGCAATCCTACAACAGAAGGGTCCTCTGAGAGAGGCCAGGCAAGGTAGACAGCTGTCTAATGTCCTCTGTCTCCACAGAGGCTATGCTAAAAACCCACCTGTACCCCTTCAGGTTCTTAAAATACACTCTTCTGAGGTAGTCTATACCAAGAATGCATGGAACATCTGGGCCAGTCACAATGGGGTGCTTTTGCCAGTCCTTTCCAGTCATGCTCACCTCAGCATCTCATACAGTTAGCTGTTGGTATCCCCCAGTCACCCCAGAAATGCTGATGGGTTCTATCCCTTCATAGTTTGATGGAATCAGAGTACATTGGGCCCCGGTGTCCACCAGAGCCCTGTACTCCTGTGGTTCTGATGTTCCAGGCCACTGAATCCACACAGTCCAATAAACTCTGTTATCACTCTCCTCCACTTGGCTGGAGGCCGCGTCCCCTAGTCCCAGTCATGGTACTCATTGCTTCCTCCTTGTAAGAATGAATCAGAAGTGCCTTTCAAGAGGGTCAGAGGCAAGGTCAGCTCTTCTAGTCTGTCTGGGGAACTGCCTGCTGGAAACTGGGGCAGCATTTTTCCTGGCGTAATGTCCTCTTGTGGTTGTCTCCCCTTTTAACTCATGTACCCATGCCTCTAGGACTGAGGTAGGTTGTCCATCCCACCTCCTCACGTCCTCTACGTTGTCGCGCAGTAAAAACCACAGGGTGCCCCATTTTGAATACCCTCTGTATTCTCTCTCTTAATTGGAGAAACGCTCATTCTGAGTAGCTGAAACCCAAGGCCATGCAGGTGGGGAGCGAAACTTGTCTTCAAAATGCTGGAACTCTTGGGACAATTTTTCAGCTAGCACATTGGGCAGTTTCTCCACAGACAAGATGGAAGCCTGTAGGGAGGAGGATAGACTTCCCTCATACTGCTGGAGCTGACCAGCCAACTGATACACCGTTTGTCCCTCGCCTTCTTTCCATGACATTACTGCCAATGAGCTGGCATGGGATGATGGTGTACTTCACAGAAACCTCCACCACATGGGTTGCATGCACTGGATCTCATCGGTATCAGTGAGTGGATCGTCATTATTGGTGTTATTATAAATCACCTCCAGAACAGCTAGCTCCCTCAGGTACTGGATACCTTTCTCCATGGTGGTCCACTTGCCTGGGTGACAGGTAACATCTTCCTTGAAGGGATACCTTTCCTTCACACCTGACAGAAGTCACCTCCAGAGGCTGAGGGTTTGTGTCTTCCTTCCAATCGCCTTGTCAATGCCCTAGACAGGGATCCTAATTGCTTAGCTTCCCTGCCTTCTAATTACATGCTACTTGCCCCATTATCCCTGCATCGGAGCAACCAAGCAACAACGTGTTCACCATCCCAGCAGTTGAAATCCTTTCACATATCTCGCAACTCACCCAGGGATAGCAATTGGGTGACTATCTCTGGTTCTGCCTCCTCCTCCTTTTCCTGTTCTTGTGATGGGCCTGGGTCATCAATTTCCCTCACTAAGCAAACTGATTTCTTTGTGTAGTTCTTCTTCTGGAGAGGACCAACAGGTTGGTTCTCTGATTCAGTTGCAGCACCTGCCACATGGGTCTGAGTAGCCACAGTGCCCGTTGCCTGGCTTTGAGTAGCCACAGTGCCTGTCACTGGCGTCTGAGCAGCCACAGCATCTGGCACAAGGGCAGGAGCAGACGCAGTGCCTGTGGGTTTGTTACCACCCCCTTTGCCCTGGGGGCACTGCATGATGTTGAGCAGTGTTTAATAGATAATGGCCAGGGCCCAATACAGCACAGTAAGTTGTGCCTCTTTAGAATAACTAGAGCATCTCCCTTTTACATATTCTGTCACCTCACCAAGGTCCTGCAGTTGTTCAGGAGTGAAACTCCAGACTGTCAAAGGTGAGAAATTCTCCAGATATCTGCCCATGTTTTCCCACACACCATTCCACCCATGCTCATCCGCCCTTGGGGCAAATCTATGGGTGATATTCCCAGTATATCCTTTTGTAACCCTGTATATGACCTGGCACACATTCAGAAGACATTACAGGAAGATCAGGCTATCTTGAGTATCCCCAGGGTGTCCAAAATCCTCAGAAACTGTTGGACCCAAGCTGGAGGAGAAAAAAGAAGTGAAGAGATGAGGGAAGATTTCACCTCCCTCCGTCTTCTCCATAGACTGGGTGCAATTACTAATCAATTCTGAGAGGTGGCACCTGAGATATGGAAAAATCAAAAATATCTTATAAAAATACCAATATAGCTGTGTAAGGAAGGAAATCACAATCTCATAGGTTGATATCATACAGGACAGCGTTATGATAAACCAAATCCTTTTGTCAGATGTTACCAACAGCACTCCAGGGAACATACGGGGCATGTAGGAATTCAAGTGGCACAGCCACGTGGACAAACAAAGAAACATCATGACCACTTAACTAATAGTGTGAGCTCTAACACACTCCAGTCAGCTCTGTGTTTTTTGGGTTTTTTTGGTGTTTTTTTGTTTGTTGTAGGAAACAATTATTTTGCAAATATAATAGGCTCAGGCAGGATCTCTCAGCAAAGCAATCTTTTTAATAACGATATTGCAAGACGGGATGTTCTACCTGAAGGTAGGCACACATAATAGGGCAAAAAACCCCTGCTTATATCCCCCCAAAATCCCAACCACAATTTCCCTCCCCTGTTCCCCATTGGTTGGGTACTTCATTGTTTACAGACTACCCCGAGGCTTGCCTCAGTTTACATACAATACCCTTCCCCCTAAATTAACTTGTAAATACAGGTATCAGTATGTATACAGGTATCAGTATATATTCCGGGAAGAGACTGTGTTTTACATTAAGGATTCATAGTCTGATGTCTCTCGGTCCTTCTCCCCTGCTGGGGTCAGGTGCCAGGTCCTCAGTTATGTAAAAACAACAGTTCTTCATTAAATGTTCCTTACATTTGTTTTTGGATTTTTTTGTTTTGGTTTGGTTTTGTTGTTTTTTGGGTTTTTTTAATCCCAAACTTTTTTATTCTTTCTCCTGCCTGGCTCGCCAAAAAGGACTGTTGTAGGTTAGCCCCACCTCCTCCTCAGCCGGCAGCTGCTAAAACTACGTGCCACTTCCTCCCCCGCCTCCAGTGGGATGGAGAGGAGAATTAAAAGGAAAAAAAAAAATTAAAAAAAGGCAAAAACTCATGGGTTAGGATAAAAAACAATTTAATGGGGCAGCAAGGAGAAAACAAGGGAGGACAAACAAACAGTAACAGCAGTGACAAAGGAACCTACAAAGACGGTGGGCACACAGTGCTGCGTGACCACCCTCCCCCACTGTATACGCCTTTCCCACCTGGCTGCTCACCACTGTAACAGTCAGCGCTGAAACCACCACTGCTTTCCCCCTCCCTTGTCCCCAATCCCCATTTGCATCCTGAATACCAAGAGAGAGACACGTGGTCCCCGCTGGAACTACGTGATCCCTGCTGGAGCTCTGCCACTCCCTGGCTCACCCCCTCCCCGAAACAGAACCCCCCCAAGAGACAGAGACCGGATATGGTATAGAATACCCAGATATCCTGGCAGCGTGGAAATTAACTCCATCCTGACTGACCCTGCACAAAAGGTAATATCATTGTAAGTTTTGCTGCTAAAGTCTTGTTAAATTTTGTGATATAATAATATACTTTTGCCAAGTCACTAATCACTGTAATTTGAATCCTACCATGGGTCATGTCCGCAGGTCATCTCATAGGAACTCTGCTTCCCCCAGAGGGTGGGCAGAAATGTCTTCACATGCAAATGCACCCTGAAAGATTCTGCCGATCTAGTCTCCATCCTGTGAGGATGCAGCTTTGCCCACCTTGTAATGGTGTGCTTTGTCTGCAAGCTGCCCCAGCAAGGCAAGCAAAATCACCCACTCACATAAAAAAAAAAAAAAAATCATGTCAGCTGTGGTTGTCTTTTTTAAAAAACTGCTCTCACTCCCCCTCTGCAGCAGCTTCTATCCCCACAGGTCCCCCTGCAGAGAGGAGGACTCATTGCTATCTACTGACCACAACTTCCCTTCCCCAGGGACATGTGGATACCCCCCCAATTACCCTCGTTCAGCTCCCTGGGCTCACTTCCCACTTTATCCTAATCCAAACTTCCATCCTGTACCATTGCTCCACACCTGCCCACCGGTGGCAGAGGTGACATCGGCATCCCAAATCCAGCTTCCTGCCCTGTGGTGCCTTCATACCCATCCCCACCAGATGCCTTTCCAGCCCCAGGACTCCCTGTAGAGTTAGGTGATGGAGGCAATGGCATCGATAGATGTGAGATGTTGGTAAAGCACTTCCTTCGTGCTGTACAACATGCTAAGTAAAACATGCAGTCAAAGCCCCCATCCCATCCATTCCATCTCTCTGGGTTACAATCAGGGATTCTATGCTTCTCTGCCACTGCATTTTGGCAGTGCTTCTCAATCTGCTTCTGTGGACATCTGTCAAGCTTGTGCTTTTGACACAAGGTTTTTGGCAGGTCCATGGGTGAACCCAAAGCCTCTTGCAGAAGCATTATAAATATAACCCAGCACCAGGGGTGCCAACACACAAGCCATACAGTCTATCCAGCCTGGCCCAGCCTCAGTGAGGCCAGTGCATGCCACCATGTGTGACATGGAACAGTGTCTGCCACATCCCTGGCACCTCAAACAGGGCAGATTGTCCCTGCCAAACAGTGCAGAAAGGCAGGGGCTGGTGTTAGGCCAAAAGGATGGAGCATGACATCCAGGGCAAGGGCAAGAGAGCCCTAAGGGCAGAATTCTCAGGTCACTGTGAAAAGCTTGTGAGTTTGGGACTGTGTAAAAGGCAACAAGGAGAAGTAATGTGTTACAAGAGGAGTGGTTTCTGCTCACCCCAGCCTTCAGGGCCACCTGGACTGGAGGGAGAGGCACTGAGCAGCAGCAGCAGTGGGGCCCTGGGGTGTGCTGGGGCTCATTACAGGTGCTGAGTGGCACGGGCAGTGGTACTTAACACCCTGATGTGGGGCTCCACCACACTTAGTACACAGACCACAGCCTTGGTGCCATCCAGTGCCCCAGACACTGACATCCCAGAGATGGCATGTATTTAGGCACTTGAATTCCACCTGAATTTTCAGTAGCCCACAGCCCCATGCCTGCTCTAGGCACTGCAGGGAGCAGAACAACAGCTCAGGCACACAGTGACAGTGCACTCCCTGTTGTGTACATCCAAAGCCCCCAAGAGCAGTGATGCAAACACAAGGAAGGCTAGTGTAACGTGCGGAAACAACTTTACGACCTATAAGGCCATAAAACTTTACAACCTGCAGGGTTATAAAGATGGTATGTTTATTCAGCACCGGGCACAAGAGGAATATTTCCTCTAATCTCGCGTGCCTTCTAACAATATGAGGTGTGTTTAAATACAGCAAGGCATTACATATTCATGGTAACCCCAGGAACGCCTATACATATTGTCACGGAGGCACCCCAAGATTAGTTTAAGGGACAACAGGGTCCAAAACACTTTTATTAAACTGGTCAGAAACAGGGTTTTAGCACTCCAAAAGCTGACAGGCAAATTCACTAAAAGAGAAACTTGTTTTTAACAAAACCAGGACATTCCACCCCTTATACCATGCCATTCACGACATACTTAGACCTTTTCAATACAATATAATTAATCACTACTACTATATATACACACACATGTACATATATACACAGAAGTAATCCATCATTCTCTTAGTCTGTGGACCATCCTCTGAAAAGTTCATTAAGTTTATTTATCACAACAGTCTCCCAGGGCAGGAAAAATGGTACATCTAGTGCATCTCATGACCACTGCTTGTGGGTCAAAGACATCAACTTTGAAAAACTTGTCAGGCGCCACTCGAAGAAACTAGCTCTGGTGTCATCACCACTGTCTTGATCTGAAAGACACTTATTAAACACTGTTAGTAGGGCAATTCACATCATGCAGTCCAGTATTGAATATTTTCACCTAAAATCAAATCCCCTTGAGGAACTTCTCCATCCTTAAGCATCACTCACCAGATGCTGCCAGGTCCCTGGGCAAAAACAGTCCCACAAATGGGCTTGCCTTTGTCTGAGGCAGGAGTAAACCAGACTGCCTTTCCTAACATATTTTTAATGTGTACTACAGGGTCTTTATCTCCTTCTACAGTACATAGAATTTCTGATTGAGCAGGTCCAGCTCGATTAGTTGATCCTCTAGTGTTGACCAACCAAGTAACTTTTGCTAAATGTGAATCCCAGTTTTTAAAGGTTCTACCACCCAATGCCTTGGTGTAGTTTTTAACAGACCATTGTGCCTTTCAATTTTCCCAGAGGCTGGTGCATGATATGGACTATGACATACCCATTCAATACCATGTTCTTTGGCCCGATTGTCTATAATACTTTTTTTAAAATGAGTGCCACTGTCTGATTCAATTCTTTCTGGTGTACCATGTCGCCAAAGGACTTGCTTTTCAAGGCCCAAGATAGTATTTTGGGCTATAGCATGAGGTACGGCATACATTTCCAACCATCCAGTGGTTGCTTCCACCATTGTAAGTACATAGCGCTTACCTTGACGTGTTTGTGGAAGTACAATATAATCAATCTGCCAAGCCTCTCCATACTTATACTTTAACCATCGCCCCCATACCATACAGGCTTTAACCGTTTAGCTCGTTTGATTTCGGTGCAATAGTGTCCATAGTTAAGTCCATCCCACGATCGCGAGACCATTTATATATTGCATCTCTGCCTTGATGCCCTGAAGTATCATGGGCCCACTGAAATAGGAAAAGTTCACCTTTATGTTGCCAGTCCAAGTCCACCTCAGCTATTTTAATCTTGGCAGCTTGATCCACTTGTTGGTTGTTGCGATGTTCCTCGGTGGCTCGACTTTTAGGCACATGAGCATCTACATGATGAACTTTTACAGACAGGCTCTCTAACCGGGCAGCAATGTCTTGCCACAGTGTGGAAGCCCAAATGGGTTTGCCTCTGCACTGCTAGCCACTTTTCTTCCATTGCTGCAGCCACCTCCACAAGGCATTTACTACCACCCACGAGTCAGTATAGAGAGAAAGTATTGGCCACTTCTCTAGTTCAGCCATGTCCAAAGCCAGCTGGATGGCTTTCACTTCTGCAAACTGACTGGATTCACCTTGTCCTTCAGGGGCTTCTGTAACTCGTCGTGTGGGACTCCACACAGCAGCTTTCCACCTTTTATGTTTTCCTACAAGACAACAGGACCCATCTATGAACAGTGCATACTGCTTATGAGTTTCTGAAAAGTATTATACGGTGGTGTTGGAACGATAAAGGACTCAGCACTCCGATTCAATGTGAATCACGCAAAAGCCATTTATTACAGAAGCATGTCTCCTTATATACGCAACTGTTCTCTAATCACGAATCCACGCTCCAAGCATGGATTCGCTAAATGAGTATCATGGGCAGTCCACACGCTGGAGCCCCACCGATGATAGGTCCGATGACTCACGCCATGCTGAGGCCCTGTTAATGAAGAAACGCCCCTCTCTCTTTCTCACAGCAGATTCTGTTCTCAGCTTCTCGAAGTGGCCTTGAGATTCCTTTGGGCCTGACTAATTCAACAACATATCTCCTTCTAACGAAACCCCTTCACACGGTGGTGCTTCTTCAGCACGTGTTACTTCCTCTTCATCTGGCGACATCCCAAAGTCTTTACTTTTCGACCAATCTGTAATCACTTATAAGATCCCTGGGCGATTGAGACTTCCAAATAGAGTTTGTTGCATGATCAATGCAATTCACTTACTCCACGCAGCATCGGTTGCATGATGCATAGAGGGAACTGTCCCTTTGAAAATCCAGCTCAGCAACAGTAGTCGAGGTGCTAGGAGGAGCTGTGCTTCAGTACCGATCACTTCTGAAGCAGCTTGACCTCCTTCATATGCTGCTAGTATCTCTTTTTCCATTGGAGTATACTTGGCCCCAGATCCTTTGTATCCTCGACTCCAAAAACCTAAGGGTCGGCCACGGGTTTCTCCTGGTGCTTTCTGCCAGAGGGTCCAGATAGGACCATTATCTCCGGCTGCAGTGTAGAGCCCATTTTTAACAGCTAGTCCAGTCCGAACTGATCCGAGGGCCACCACATGAGTTATCTCACGCTTAATTTGTTCAAAGGCTTGTCGTTGTTCTGGGCCCCACTCAAACTGTTTCTTTTTACGAGTCACTCGATAGAGAGGGCTCACAATGTGGCTGTAGTCAGGAATATGCATTCTCCAAAAACCTACAACGCCCAAGAAAGTCTGTGTCTCCTTTTTATTAGTAGGTGGAGACATTGCTGCAATTTTGTTGATCACATCCATTGGGATCTGACGACGGCCATCTTGCCATTTTATTCCTAAAAACTGGATCTCTCGTGCAGGTCCCTTGACCCTGCTTCATTTTATGGCAAAACCAGCATCCAAAAGAATCTGAATTATTCTCTCACCTTTCTCGAAAACTTCTTTCGCTGTGTCGCCCCATATGATGATGTCATCAATATATTGCAAGTGTTCTGGAGCTTTACGTTGTTCCAGCGTGTTCTGGATCAGTCCACAGCAGGTGGTAGGACTGTGTTTCCACCCCTGGGGTAAGCGATTCCACGTGTACTGGATGCCCCTCCAGGTGAAAGCAAACTGTGGCTTGCACTCTGCTGCTAAAGGAATAGAGAAAAATGCATTAGCAATGTCAATTGTAGCATACCACTTGGCTGCCTTTGACTCCAGTTCAAATTGCACTTCTAGTATGTCAGGCATGGAAGCACTCAATGGTGGCATAACTTCATTCAGGCCATGATAGTCTACAGTTAGTCTCCACTCGTCACTAGACTGGCCAGATTGGGCCATTAAAAGGTGAGCGAGTCTTACTGATCACACCCTGGCTTTCCAGTTGACGGATCAACCTCTGGATAGGAATCAAAGAATCTCGATTGGTGCGATATTGCCTGCGATGCACCGTCGTGGTAGCAATTGGCACCTGCTGATCATCAACCATCAGCAGTCCTACAACAGAAGGGTCATCTGAAAGACCAGGCAAATCAGACAGCTGTTCAATTTTCTCAGTGTCCACAGCTGCTATACCAAATGCCCACCTATACCCTTTTGGGTCCTTAAAATACCCTCTCCTGAGGTAGTCTATGCCAAGGATGCACGGAGCATCTGGACCAGTCATAAGGGGATGCTTTTGCCAGTTTTTTCCAGTTAGGCTCATTTCAGCCTCTACAACAGTCAGTTCCTGGGATCCCCCAGTCACTCCAACAATATTAATGGATTGCGTTCCTGTGGCAGAATGCAAACTCCCCTCTCTCCCCCTCCCTCCTTTGATATGGAAGGAGTAGACACATCTCCCTCTCTCTCTGCTGTTTGAGGCTAACAGCTTCTTTTGTTTGGCCCCAGAGCACCCTGGCCAGGGCCGTTAGGAGAAGGGAGTGCTGAGGTGCCAGAGAGCCGCTAGGCGCCTGCGACCAGTGTGGGGGATGTTTGGAGGCTTCAGGGGCACTCCACAGACAGGGTGGGGGTGCAGAGAAGCTTCTGTAATGCCCACAGTCAGATCTGATCAGGTTATAAAAAACGGGACTCTCGTCGAGATGTGTGGTCTTGCGCACGATCTCTTGGAGTTACGAGCTTAGCCACTGCCGCTAGGAGCCACGGCCCCCCCTCCCCGGGACAGAGACTCTGCTGACCTTGCCACCAAGTGTGTAAGTAAAATTAACCCTCACAGGATTGCGAGTGTATCTACTTTCTGCGCACATTTGCACGTGTATTTATACTTTCTGTGCACATTTGCACACGTACTTTCCATGCTCAATACGAGCACGTGTATAAATTAATGCTCGCATAATCGCGAGTGTATTTTCCTCCCGTGCTTCCACATAAGCACGTGTAATATTCCGTGCACATTTGCACGTGCATTTCTCCTCACAGGATTGCGAGTGTACTATAAATTTACCCTTGCCGAATCGCGAGTGTACACTTCCCATACTCCATACGAGTATGTGTATCCCTTTAAAATAATCCCACACCATGTTCAGGCAAATGTGTAGTCTTCCTGGACTCAGGAGTGGCTCCGGCATTGTTTTTGGTGAAGCCATGTGTATGGACACTGTGGACCTCCTGTTGTATTAGTTGCTGCCCCTTAATAATTTTCCTCAACTAATATCTGAACCTGTATTTAAGTCACCTTTGGAGTGCTAAAACCCTGTTTCTCACCAGTTTAATAAAAGCTGTTTTGGACCCTCTTGTCCCTTAAACTAACCTCGGGGTGCCTCCGTGACAGTTCCTTTATAATTAGAAGGAATGATTGTGCACTGAGCACCAGTGTCCACTAAAGCTTTGTACTCCTGGGGGTGTGTTGTACCAGGCCATCGTATTTGTACAGTCCAATAAACTCTGTTATCCCTTTCCTTCACCTGGTTGGAGGCAGGGCACTGCAAGGGCGAAAAATCATGGACTCCACACAATCCAATACGAATTCAAGTGAAGCCCTTTATTACAGAAACAAACCTCCTTATATATGCAGTTATTTCCTGATCACATGTCCATGCTCCAAGCATGCATTAGCTAATTGGATATTGTCTATGTTCATGAGCTGTCCACACGCCCGAGTCTCACTGCTAATAGGTCTGTTGATTTACATCTTGTTGAGGCTCTGTTATTGTAGAACTGCCTCACTCCCACAACAGGTCCTGTTTTCAGCTTTCCTTGAAATTCCTTTAGACCTGGCTAGTTCAGTAACAAATCTCCATCTAATAGAAATCTATACACACATTAACTTCAAGAAAATCCCTCAAACCTCCCCCTTTTTGTTTTTGAACCAACCAGGCCTTGTTTACAATGCACTGAATCATCTTTGAAATACACTGCAGCATAGAATAGATGATTAACAACAATGATTACAGTTACATATAACGTAGCTAAGCCTTATATAATAAGATCAAACAACTACCCACCTATTTCCAAGCTTTTAAACCATTTGTCAAACCCTACTTCTACTATGACAATCTTATTAATGTGCTGTTTTAGTTTGTCTAAAATACTATGAACAGATTCAGAAGGATCAGACAAGTTAATACAACACATTCCCCAAAAGGTGATGAACCCCTTGCCCTGTCGGGCAAAGGGAGAAGACCTGAGACAGTCCCTGCCCTGTCACTGTCAGGCAGAGGTAGGGGACAGAAAAGATGATGAGGGTTGGAAGCTAGTTCCAGTTAGGGGCTGTGGGCAACCCCCCTCCCTACCTGCTTTGCTTCCCCAGGTGCCCCTCTGTAATAGGTTTGAGGCCCTGGATCTTGAAGAGGAGATATGTGAGGATGTGGTGCAAGGCTCATTTGAGGTCACATCGAAAGAGACAGTTGACCCCACACCTCAAGACCGCCTCAGATAAGAAAGAAAGAAGGGTAACTGTAGTAGGCAATGCCCTTCTGAGAGGGACAGAGGGCCCAATCTGCAGAGTTGACCCTCATCGTAGGGAAGTGTGCAGTCTACCTGGAGCCCAGATCAGGGACATCACCAGGATGCTCCCCAACCTGGTGCACCCGACAGACTACTACCCACTGCTGATCTTCCAGACAGATGGGGAGGAAGCTGCATTCTGCAGTCTGACGGGAATGAAAAAAAGATTTCAAGGCCTTGGGACAGATGGTAAAAGAATTTGGGGCTCGAGTGATTTTCTCTGCCCTCCTTCCAGTTTTGGGTGATGATGTGGTCGGGAATAGAAAAATCCAGTCTCTAAACAATTGGCTACAGGACTGGTGCTACAGGCAGGGCTTTGGGTACTTTGATAACAGCTGGTTTCACAAGACACCAGTCCAGACAGCAATACACGGGAAAGGTTTATCTCGCAGGGGCAAAAGGATGCTGGGACAGGAATTAGCAGGGCTCATTTGGGGAGCTTTAAACTAGATTTGAAGGGGGATGGGGTGGTAGCTGGGCTTGCATGCGTAGGGCATCACTCTAGAGTTCATGAGGGCTGGGAGGCCCCCCATACCCCTGAGGTGAAATCGGTGTGCTCAACTCACTCTCTGAAATGCCTGTACACCAATGCGGGCAGCATGGGGAATAAGCAGGAGGAGTTAGAAACCTGTGTTAGGGCAGGAGATTATGATCTGGTGACAATTACAGAGACATGGTGGGACAGCACACATGACTGGAATGTGGTCATGGATGGCTATGTCCTTTTCAGGAAAGACAGACCAGCCAGGCGTGGTGGTGGAGTTGCTCTTTATGTGAGAGAGCAACTACAATTTATTAAGTATTGTCCAGGCATGGATGAGGAGCAAGTTGAGAGTCTGTGGGGGAAAGTTAAGGGGCAGGCTGGCAAGGGTGACGCTATTGTGGGCATCTACTACAGACCACCAGATCAGGGTGAGGAAGTTGATGAGGCCTTCTACAGACAGCTGAGAGCAGCCTCGCAATCACAGGCCCTGGTTGTGGTGGGGGATTTTAACTTCCCTGATGTTTGCTGGAAGGACTACTCAGCTGGCCAGCCACAGTCTAGGAGGTTCCTCCAGTGCCTTGATGATAACTTTCTGATGCAAAGGGTGGAGGAGCCAACAAGAAGAGGTGCATTGCTGGACCTTATCATCACTAACAAGGAGGGTCTGGTTGAAGCGGTAAAGGTTGAGGGCTGCCTTGGTTGCAGCGACCATGAGATGGTGGAATTCAGGATCTCATGTGACAGGAGCAGGATAGCAAGCAGAACTGCAACCTTGGATTTCAGAAAGGTAAACTTTGGCCTTTTCAGGCAATCGCTAAGGGAAATCCCATGGGCAAGGCTGCTTGAAAGTAAAGGGGACCAAGACAGTTGGTTAGCGTTCAGGGACTGTTTCTACCGGGCACAAGATCAGAGCATCCCGACACATACGAAGTCAAGGAAGGGAGCCAGTAGACCTGCGTGGTTAAACAGGGAGCTGCTGGGTAAGCTCAAGTGGAAGAGAAGAGTTTACAGATCGTGGAAGGAGGGGCTGGCCACTTGGGGAGAATATAAGGCTGTTGTCAGAGGGTGTAGGGAGGTAACTAGGAAAGCTAAGGCCTCCTTAGAATTCCACCTGGTGAGAGGGGTCAAGGACAACAGGAAGAGTTTTTTCAAATACGTGACAGATAAAACTAACACCAGAGGCAATGTAGGCCCACTGATGAATGAGGTGGGTGCCCTGGTGACAGAAGACACAGAGAAGGCAGAATTACTGAATGCCTTCTTTCTCTCTGTCTACTCTACTGGAGGCTGTCCTGGGGAGCCCTGTACCCCTGAGACCCCAGGTGAAGCCAGGTCAGTGGAGGAGTTTGCTTTAGTCGATGAGGACTGGGTTAGGGAGCTATTAAATAGTCTGGACATCCATAAATCCATGGGTCCAGATGGGATGCATCTGCGGGTACTGAGGGAGCTGGCTGAAGTCATTGCTGGACCGCTCTCCATCATCTTTGCCAAGTCTTGGGAAACGGGAGAGGTGCCCGAGGATTGGAGGAAAGCAAATGTCACTCCAGTCTTCAAAAAGGGCAAGAAGGAGGACCCGGGTAATTATAGACCGGTCAGCCTCACCTCTGTCCCTGGGAAAGTAATGGAACAGCTTGTCCTTGATGTCATCTCAAGGCATATCAGGGATAAGAGGGTCATTAGGGGCAGTCAGCATGGCTTTACCAAGGGTAAGTCATGCTTGACCAACCTCATAGCCTTTTATGAGAATGTAACAAGGTGGATGGATGATGGCAGGGCGGTGGATGTGGTCTACCTTGACTTCAGTAAAGCCTTTGACACAGTCTCCCATAGCATCCTCACAGCTAAATTGAGGAGGTGTGGTCTGGACAATAGAGTAGTGAGGTGGGTTGCAAACTGGCTTAAGGAGAGAAGCCAGAGAGTGGTGGTCAATGGTGCGGAGTCTAGTTGGAGGCCAGTATCTAGTGGAGTGCCTCAGGGGTCAGTACTGGGGCCAATATTATTCAATATATTCATTAACGATTTGCACGAGGGAATTGAGTGTACTAGCAGCAAGTTTGCTGATGACACTAAGCTGGGAGGAGTGGCTGACACGCGAGAAGGCTGTGCTGCCATCCAGTGGGACCTGGACAGGCTGGAGAGTTGGGCGGGGAATAACCTGGTGAAATTTAGCAAGGGAAAGTGTAGAGTCCTGCATCTGGGCAGGAACAACCCCAGGTTCCAGTATAGGTTGGGAAATTACATATTAGAGAGCAGTGTAGGGGAAAGGGACCTGGGCGTCCTGGTGGACAGCAGGATGACCATGAGCCAGCACTGTGCCCTTGTGGCCAGGAAGGCCAATGGCATCCTGGGGTGTATTAGAAGGGGAGTGGTTAATAGGTCCAGAGAGGTTCTCCTTCCCCTCTACTCTGCCCTGGTGAGACCCCGTCTGGAATACTGTGTCCAGTTTTGGGCCCCTCAGTTCAAGAAGGACAGGGGACTGCTGGAGAGAGTCTAGTGCAGGGCAACAAAATGATCAAGGGAGTGGAGCATCTCCCTTATGAGGAAAGGCTGAGGGAGCTGGGTCTCTTCAGCTTGGAGAAGAGGAGACTGAGGGGTGACCTTATTAATGTTTACAAATATATAAAGGGTGAGTGTCACAAGGATGGAGCCAGGCTCTTCTCTGTGACATCCAGCGGTAGGACAAGGGGTAAGTGGTTCAAACTGGAACACAAGAGGTTCCACTTAAATTTGAGAAGAAACTTCTTCCCAGTGAGGGTAACAGAACACTGGAATAGGCTGCCCAGGAGGGTTGTGGAGTCTCCTACTCTGGAGGCATTCTAAACCTGCCTGGACGCCTTCCTGTGTAACCTCAAATAGGTGTTCCTGCTCCGGCAGGGGGATTGGACTAGATGATCTTTCGAGGTCCCTTCCAATCCCTAACATTCTGTGTGATTCTGTGTTAACTAGTTGCAAAGGACTTCTTAGAAAATTTACCGTGCTAGTTCTTGGGGTCATGGGAAAAAAAAGAAAGGCCATTTTTAAAATCCAATGGAATGCCAATTTTGGAACAAAGTTTTAACAGATGAATTTGTGTGTTTGCCAGAAAGCCCTATACCTCTCTTGGGTCAAGATTTGTTAAGTAAACTGTAAGCTCAAATAATGTTTTCTGAGAAGAAATGTTGAAGAGAAGAAATGTTCTGACAATTCTGTTTAGTTGCATGTCCCATAAGAAGGTGCTTGGAAGGCACAGATCTGCTTGCTGCAAGCAAGAAATCTCCAAGGAAATTTTGGATGCTGTATTTCCACTAGTATTGGCAGCTGAAGTATTGATAAAACCAATACTACACTGAGACAGAACTGAAAGAGGACTTTGAGCCGTTAAGGAAAAACAATGTCCAGTAAATACAAAACCCAAAATGGGGTTAGAGACTTTGATGAACAAGTTTATGACCACCTTACAGGCTGACTGCATTTGATTACACTTGCAGATTTGTCTATTTATAGCTACAACACAGAGGCAACCTGTGGCTATTGTAGGACAATATGATGAGAAAGCAAACAGATTGATATACTTGGAATGTGGGTTTTTTTGCCCAATTGTTTCTGTAAAACTATTATTCAGCCTCTAGAATTGATTATTACTCTGATCCATATGCGTGTCTGTATGCGTTGTTCTCATCACCGCATACAATAATGCTTTAAATCAGGTGTTCCATTTCTCTTGTCAAGGAATTAAACAAGTCATTCAGCCAGGCATTATCACTAGATTGTTTCCCTTGATGCATTAGTACCGAATATGTTATATGTCATCTTCTATTCTGGCTAGTTTATCAGCTATGCTAAAGCAGCACATGCCTTCAAAATTGAAGCAGCTTTTACAACCATTACCTACTCAGAAAAAACAGCAATAAGAAACATTAATATCAAAATCCCTTAGCATAGTATAATTCTGTAATACAGCTACCAGGGTTGACATGCTAATAAAACACATTTTTAAAATATCTGCAGCCATTAGTCTTCCCTTAATATAAAAGGCAGATGAG